>NC_055972.1:24479186-24779186 GCF_018492685.1 Alosa sapidissima | reverse complement strand
TGACCTGCCTTGTCGGGTCTTATGTCTGTCTGCAGCCTAATCTCGGTGAGATGAAAATGTAGGTAGAGGACTTTCCCTGACGTCTCTCTCAACTCTATACTTTATCGTGGCTGGGGTCTGGGGAACAGTCAATCATATGGTTCACTCAAGAGTCATAAATGCCTCACTGTAATGGAAATACAAACAAGCCATCTCCATGATCACCTAGGATACTATTGTCAAAGAGGGAGCGTTTGTGCTGGTATGAAACTGAGAGCGAGAGTGAGGTGGTTCTGTCTGCACATGTCTGTGTGCTTACAGATTTATATCAGGAGCACTATTGAGAAATAGGGAAACACAGAGTTATGTTGTCATGCTGTTTATACTGTATTACATTTTCAATAATTGGTTTATTCAAAGCCAGCTTATGTCACTGAAGAAATATGTGTGATCTAACAACCTTAAAGGTACAGTCTGTGACTCTTATCCGTTGTAACAGTTGTTTGTCACTTAACACTGTTTGTCAAATTCAGTGAAATGCTCGTTACAGTCCAATAGCTGTCTGTTTAGTTTTTGCAAAAAAAACCCCCAAAAAACATTGGTGTTTGTTTGTACACAGTCCTGGCTCTGCAAATGGAAAACAAACATAGAGGCTTGGAATCATCTCCAGCCAATCATCACACTTGATTCAGGAGCACGGGGAGGGGTGTATTTTCATTGGTTGTTGGCCTTAAATGTCAACAACCCTTCGGAAAACTGAATGTGAATCACAGCGTGCAATGCCAATGCAGGGGGAAGCTGAGGACATCTTTCTCCACACAGTCCATCTGCCGCTGCATGGAGACACCTAAAACAACTTGTTGGCAGACAGTGATTAGTTGATTGACTGACTGGGAAGATCAGTCTGGTTGGAGGAAAAAAACCTCTCACAACACTGGAGCTGTCTAATGTTTAATGTCTGACTTGGCAAATGCCACAAACATGTGATAAATATGTAATATGTCTGTAGAAGAGCTGAATCACATTCTACTATCCTTTAAAGATAAGTTTGAATCCTAACCATATACACTTGATTTAGCTTATGAGGAGGGATATGCATGCATCAGAGCTGAATGTGTTTGATTTGTGGTACATCTAAAGCCTGCTGGGCCTGAGACGGGTGGGTTACAGAGTTTGTGGGACACCAACATGGTGAGATTGTATTCTGGTCCTCTAAACCTTTTTTTAATCATTACTATTATTATTATTATTATTATTATTATATATTTTTTTTAAATTATATTATTACTTCACTGGATTGAGCGAAATCCTTCTGTAACAAACATTCCACCAACATTGTTGTGTGGCAATAAAAACATATCTATCTGTACAAAGTATCTATCTGTTGTGGACCCTGTGGACGGGGCCAGATCTAAACCAGCTCTGGTCCAGAGTCAGCTACTCCATAAGATGTGTATGTAAAGGGAAAGCATGGTTTGGATCAAAGAGGAAGCATGGTCTGATAAAGATATGGTTCCCTACAAATATCTACTGATGCTACATCAGGTTCTCATTGACCTTCATCATTCAACTGTCAATCTCTGGCTACTTGCCCCAAACCAAACAACAGAGTCTTTCTTGGTCAGAGACAGCTTAAAAGATGCTGTGGTAAATATAATTGTCAGAATATATAAGAATTAATAGAAGTCCCTCTATAGATTATTTTCTCTGGAAATGTCAGACACTGCCCTTCAACTGTCAAACTCTGGCTACTTGCCCCAAACCAAACAACAGAGTCTTTCTTGGTCAGAGACAGCTTAAAAGATGCTGTGGTAAATATAACTGTCAGAATATATAAGAATGAATAGAAGTCCCTCTATAGATTATTTGCTCTGGAAATGTCAGACAACATGCAGTAAAATGAGGTGATCACTGGAGAACAGTGATCACACGGTGCAGCAAAAGACTAACGTTTCGATGTAGGATTGTTCATCAGAGTCCACATCACTGCCTACAGCATGTATTTCAGGGCTGTATGCTGTTCAGTTCCACTGTTTGATACTCCCACCCTCTACATGATGAAAAGGAGATGATTAATCAAGCGTTTCCCCTGTAGGTTGGAGTGAGGAGACCACAACTGAGTTTGCTGACCAGCCTACTCTTCCTGTCTGCAAAGATGCTCAAAGCACCGCTAACAGCCATCTGTATTGGTAGGCTTCTATGGGTTATGGCTGTGATGTTGTGATTCATTAAATTATATGACTTATCGTAGATTAATGGATTTCTTTCACAGTCACTATTAAAACATTTGCCTTTATGGCAATTGAATCACTCATGATTGCACCATTGCATGATTGCCCTCATTCATTGCCCTTATAGGACATATCGAATTGAATAAAATTCAATGTCAACCCTGTTTTGTATTGTTCTGTGTGGTAATGTGGTTTAGAAGATGCTCCATCTAATACTACAAGCCATTATCCAAAAAAGAGTTTGCACATAAAAGCACTTTTGTTTTGGGGATATAACATTACAACACCAAAGAATCCCTTAGCATAATACCTTTGTTCTCAAAATACTCTTGTGATAACAAAAAGCTCTGTGTTCATTATCGTCTCATGAAGCCTTACCATATGTAACACATGCAGTGTCTTTCATAGTGTTTTTTTTACCCTCCCTGTTTAGTCATTCTGTTCACCAGTGGTAGCCTGGCAAAGCCCAACAGCCAAAAGAACAAGAAGCCAAAACAAGGTACACTACTGCACATCCCAGCAGCTCTCTGCCAAAAGACTGTTTCCAAACCAGTCATGAATAACCTGCCATCTATCTATTCACCCATCTTTAGTGGTACCCTCTATTGAGTGTGATGTACGCGCAGGCAAGATCAGCCTCCCAGAATTCATTGCCAAATGTCCAGCCCACTGTAAGGAGACCAAGCAGAGGGTCTATGGGACAGGAGTGTTTGCCTCCATCTCCAGTATTTGCAATGCTGCCATCCACAGGTAATTGTGGGTACTGCACAGATGCCAGGCCTCTTTTGATAAGGGCCTCTTGAAGGTCTTTGTTTTGTTGCCAAGGGGGACATTATAGCCAGCTTTTGACTTTACAAGATAAGTAGCACTTTCCATTGAATTATAGTTAAGCATCCAATTTAGCAATAGCATTTTCCTCATTAACACATTTTTCACGGTTTGAAATAGTGGGTGGTACTCTGAGGTTTTCACCAGTCTCAAATAAAAGATTGTTGTTTCACTGACAAAGTGGATGAGACTAATTTACAAGATAATTGGATGTTTGGAATGGAATGAGTTGGAACAATTCAACCATATTTACTTTGAGTTGGATGATTAAACTATATTCAAATACTTTGAATTAGCATCTATAGAGAGGATATGTGCACAGCTGTTCTTCAGGAGTGCATGTCAACAATGAAGTGGACATTGCTGCTACTTTTGGCTTTGCACAACAATTGCTTTTCTTTGTAGAGTTGAAATGTGGCACCTGATTTAACAGTTGCAGATTTCCCTCCCTTGGGTTTATTGTTTTAGGAGTATTTTACACTGTGGATGGCAAAACGAATGTGTGTGTGTGTGTGTGTGTGTGTGTGTGTGTGTGTGTGTGTGTGTGTGTGTGTCTGTGTGTGTGTGTCTGTGTGTGTCTGGGTTTTGTTTTTTTCTGCAGTGGTGTCATCACTAATGCTGGAGGTAAGGTGATCGTGAGGAAGATGGCTGGACAGGCATCCTACAAGGGCAGCCTTGCCCACGGCATCCGCTCCCTGTCTCTTCCCAACTGGAGGGAGTCCTTCACTGTCGCAGGTCAGTCAAACCTCCCTTCTCTCCTGTTTCAGGAGGAAATATGGAGGTCTATGCTCTGAGGGGAATTTATCTAATATAAAAATAGGTTGACCGTTTCTAGCAATGGGAGTGGAAATAGCTCGAGGCCCATCTTCTGTTTATGGAACTTTTAAAAAGATTTTACTGTCATAGCTTGTCAGTGAAGGGCCTTAAAAACAGATGTTTATAAAAAAAGGAATGTTTTTTAAAAGCTATGCATAGTTCAACAAAATGAAAATGTGCCTTGAATACTTTTTCCATCATCAATCAAAGAGTGCCTGCTATAATAACTGTAAAAGGACACACAGAGAGCAGTGCTTCAGGACTTTTATATGACTGTAAAATATGAATGACCTCAGATTTGTAGTGTAATTAAAGGCTTGCTCTTGTCCCCTGCCTCTTGCTAGTGGGTAAACCAAAGAAAGGTGTCATCTATCCCACCAGTTTGGACTACAGCCCATCAAGACCCACAACAGTGAAAACTGGTAAGTGAGACATGTGGGTGAAGATGATACAAGGGGATCCCCCATTACCAGAAATGTGGCACCTATCCTCTTAGATTATTCACAGAGATCAGCTTTTGGGATGGATCTGGTCCTGTGTTGACATAGATCCAGTGACCAGTAAGAGGTGCATTAGCAATTGTAATACACTTTTAAAAAGACTTTGAAACACTGTTAACAACGTACACACACATACACACACACACACACACACACATACACACACACACGTACAACAATCTTTGAACATTGTGTGAACATCACAAACATTTTTGAACATCTCAGCAGTCCTCTCTTTGTTGTACTCAGCAGTGCATATCTAAGTATAACTTTTTAGTTTGGACTCCAGTAAGGGAGTTTTTTGGTTGTTGCTTTGGTGAAAAAATAAAGTCATAGCACGCTCTTTCTCTCTTTCTAGGGTCCAAACAACTAAAAAAAAAATGTGCAATGCGCTTGCTGTCCTCAGAGGCTACGGGTGCATCCAAACCTCGGGGTCTGTCTCTGCAGGAATGTACTGAAACAGTAGAGTCACTGTGGAAGCTTATTTTTGCCGCTCTCTCCATCTGTCACCCCTGTAGGCCAGAAGGAAGCCAAAGCACTGCCGGCCTCCTCCGCGTTGCCAGCGACAACAGTGGCCGAGCCAATTACAACAGCCGCGGTGGAGCCAACCACTACAGCTGCTGCCACGACCACGCCCCCACCGACCACGCCCATCACCACGCCGGCCGCCACCAACCCGCCATCAACCACCAGCACCACGACCACTGCCGCAGCCAAACCACGCGCTGCTGTGCACAAAGTCCGCGACGCAGGTGGGTTGCGTACACACCTGTGGTTGTCATTCGCTCACAATTTAATTGCACATTCTCATTTATTGGATCTATGTGCATTTCCACCCAGTGCAGTGAATGGATGCTGTCATTTCAAACCTTCAGTCCTGGCCAGTAATGGCTATCCTTTGCACCTCCTCTAATTTGTACTTTAAAATGACCATTACTCAGATGGGCTTTGTTTGCTTTTGTGTTTGCTTTGGGAAAAGACCATCATGGCTGTCACGGTCTTTGAATCATACAAGCACAACAAACAAAAACAGCTAAATGTCATTTTAAAATGGTTTGGAGTTTACTCCAGCACCCTCACAACATCAGGATGCCCTCTCTCTCTCTCTCTCTCTCTCTCTCTCTCTCTCTCTCTCTCTCTCTCTCTCTCTCTCTTTCTATATCCCACTTCCTTCTCTCTCTCTATCCCACCTATTTCTCTCTCTCCCACTTCCTATCACTCTTAGTCTTTTTGTCTCTCTCTTTCTCTCTCTTCACTGTCTCTCTCTTCACTTCTCTCTCTCTCCCCTCTCTCTTTCATTCCCTGCTTTAATCCCACTTCTCTTTCTCTGCTCCAGGCAGTGTCCACCCCTACTATGCGTCTTTAGCCTCAGGAGCCAGTGCAAGTAAGTTCAGACAGTGATGGCATGATGGACCGCCGTCGTTGTGGTGTCAGGGACTCTCAGGGGCATATGGGTTCTATCACAGTCACTCAGTCTCTCTAGTTTATCACCGGTGGTGGCTCTCCTGTCAGTTTGTTCTAGTCCACATCTCAGTGTTGCCATATCCATCAGGATATTTCTGAATGCTTTTTAAAAAAAAAAAAAAATCTTCCATAAATGTAATCATAGCCATTTTCTGGGCTGGTAGTTGCTACATACAGTAAACTGTAGTGTTATGTATCTCAGTTTCCACAAATATCTGTATTTGTGGAGCTATTGGTCTCCCGTTTGGGCTAAACTCTTATTGTCAGTGTGTTTTGCATGAGATAGATGTTCTATGCCTTACATAAATGTAATCATTTTCTGGGCTGGTAGTTACTACATACAGTAAACTGTAGTGTTATGTATCTCAGTTTCCACAAATATCTATATTTGTGGAGCTATTGGTCTCCCGTTTGGGCTAAACTCTTAGTGTCAGTGTGTTTTGCATGAGATAGATGTTCTATGCCATTGCAAGACCAGTTGAAAACTGGATTTGCATGGATTGCATTATGTAGTTTGGTTCATTCCATAGATGCTTTGCCATAGTTGCAGTTGTACAGCATTTTGTAAAGACAATGTTTGCAGTATTCTAAATAATTACTGTAAGGGTAAGGGTAGTTTATGATTGCGATCACTGTACATGAACAAACCTCTCATTCTCAACATTTACTGTAGGACAGTCACAGAGTTCTCATGGAAGAGCCCAAGGTATGTCTGGTCCTGCATCCACGTTTTAACCTGACACTCAGCCTCTCAGGGGGAAACTGCAGCGTCTTATTCAGTGACATTTGTTTTTGAGTCCGCCGTTCATCACTGAAGCATTCAAACTAATGTGACAATAAAATCTCTTCAAAGCATTCAGAGGGAGCTCAGCCATTGCGAATAGGTTTTCACCTCGACCAAACACAGGTAAATCCCTCTCACGCCATCCTAATAATATCCTTGTCATTCCTGGCATCAAGGCCTGTTTCTGAGACAAATCCACTGTCTATTTGTCTTGTTCCTTTTTACTAGCTGGGTTCAAACCTCTCTGCTCTGCATGGTGCTTCTACTCTCTATGTGAACAGCTGTCTCGTTTCGATGAGCACCAACAAAATGTTTAATATCCTGGACATGATCAGCCTTGTCTTTCCCCCCCCTTCTCCTAAAGCCAGCCTGCGGACTTGGAACGTCCACCTTCCTGTATAAAACTAACACCACTCGTTTTTTTTTTCTTTCTTTTGGTGTGTGTTCCTCAAATCCTCCTGTTTCAAAGCACTTGATACCTGTCCAGCACTTCCCCTATTGCTGCCAAACATGTGGAAAAGCCTATGAATGGTCCTCACACACACACACACACACACACACACACACACACACACACACACACACACACACACACACACACACACACACACACACACATAACACACCCAAGGAGACACAGTGCCTCTATGTATAAATATATGTGGCTGAAAAGCATGGTACACACTCGTCACCAGTGTTTATTTTTGAGCCATTTGTGTGAGGATGTGTGGAGTCCAGACCATGTCTTCATAATAGCAGCACATAACTCTTCATTACCCCATTCATCAATCCCATTTACCACTTGTTATTCACATTCAGTAGATATTCCTCAGGAACTCAGTAATGTAAATACTGACTCTGTACTGATAAAATGGTTTGCTCCATGAATGAAAATGGAAAATTAAAACAGGTAGGTGTCAACTGTTTAAAACTAGATGCAGATACCATGTTAATCCAGAGTCTTAAGTAAATAATGTACATAGATTATGTAGATACAAATGTAATATACATGTTGACTATAGCACCAAGATGTCTTATGATATGACATTGTTATAACATCAGAAATCCTCTGTCATAAGGCTTTAAACATGGTATGTGACTCCTACAGTGACCTGTTGATGCCTAACTTTATCAACCGTCTCTGATTCAAGTTAAATTCCAAATGATAACAGCCAGTTGGATTTTAAGACACACCATAACACTGAACATGTTTCCCTGTGGTAGGTCTGAGAAGACCAGAAACTGTTGGGTCAGCCGTTAGGAGACAACCGGCATCCCCCGCTGGAACAGGTCAGCACCTCTCCGATGCACCACGCTCACATGGACGCAACTTCAGAAAGTTCAGGCTGCCTGGACTCACCTGGTCTCACATATTAGCATGATATTTCAGTTGCGACCTACAGCTGTATAATCAAAATCGGCAGAATCACTGCATGATTGGGTTGTTGCCAGGGTGCAGGCTGCCTTCTTGGACACTTTTGAGAGGAAACGTAAATCTCACTGTTTTTAGTGTGTGAGTGCCGTTTGAACTGGGTAAAAGCCTTCAGGCAGCTGAGTCAGGGTGGCGGACCTCTGGAGGTGGTGGGTTTGTATATCATGCTTTGACCTGTGTCAGCGCTACTCTCCCCAGCACTTGCCCCTGGTTTCAGTAAGTGAGGATACAGTATATAAGGACTCAGGAGGAGGTTCCTCTCTTTAAACCATCCAGGCCTTTCCGGAAAGACCGAAAGGGCTGGCAGTTAATGCTTGATAATGCAACAAATCCCTTAACAAATATTGATTTCATGCAGTTGTTAACATACCTTAAGTAAAATATTAACTATAAGACTTTTTTAGTTTATTGACAGGTTTGTTAATGTGAATTACAAGTTTGAATTAATGTTCCAAGTTTATCTATCAAAGAGAGTATGTTAACAAGTGCAATATCTAATATTAGTTAACTAATGCATTATGTCTTCTGCACTGTTGATGTAAAGGTGTTTTTTTATAAAGACATGTCAACATGCTTCAGAGATCACTAGAGATCACACTGGAAAAGCAGACACCTAGCACCCTTAAATGAAACAGCTGTGCTCCAGCTATTCATCTCTGTCCACTCCACCCCTTCAATCTCTCTCTCTCTCTCTCTCTCTCTCCCCCTCTCCCTCTGCCCTGTTTAATTCTCTACTTCTCTCCCCTCTCTTCTGCTTTACTCTTTCACTCTGACTCCCCCTCTTGCCCTTGCTCTCCTTCACCCCCCTCCCCCCCTCTCTCTGCCTGTTTTACATTGGTAACCAGGTTTCAACAGGGTGCAGCTGGCTCAGCCTGAGAGGAACCAGCAAGCTGTCCAGACGAACCCCAGTAAGTATGTGCAGGACGGTCCGGGCATGACCACGTGAGCGGAACATCAAACGGCACACACATTAAAACAGTATGCTCCCATTCATGGTTAGTGCGCCTACAAAAGATCCCCATAAATGTGATCGATTTCAACATGGCCAGTAACCGGGGAATCTTAAAATTCTACAGTGAAAAATAAAAAGCGATGTCATTTCCTGCCCTGCTTTCAAAACATAATTCTGAGTGCACAAATGCCATTCTGGCATATTGTATTTCGAAATGGAAAGGAAGAAAAGTTTATTATAAGTATGATTAAACCGAAATTTCAGAATTGATACCTGAGCATAGATAGTGTCATGGACTTTCTGGTATTTGCTTGTAGAATGTTTATTGACTAACCTTTTATTTTAATTGTCATCAAAGAGATCACAGGAACTTCTTGTAATAACCTGTAATAGAATCCATCTGATTTGGTCTGTTTTACTAAATGAATACAATATGCTACAACTGAGAGCTGCAGAATTCAAAGGCATTTTAGGGTTACTCAAGTGGCAGTATATTTTTAAGAATTGTTTGCGTGGCAGGGATTGGATGTTTAATATCCTACCAAGTCTCAAACTATGTTTTATGTTCTCCTTCTCAATAAAAAACTAGGGATACTCTCTAGTCAACAATTTTGTGGTGTACCCAAGCTGACTTCACATACTTCTGAACTGCAGGATGTCTCTTAGAAAGACTATAAATTCTTTAAAATAAATTTAAGATGTGAGGGAGATTGTAAATAACCTGGAGCATTTTGTCAAACACCCCTCCTATGGCAAAGGCAAAATCATATCTACACCCTACTGATATGTCCTGCAAATTAGGGCATTTAGAATAAAGGTATTATTGGTTTTTAGAAAAGAAGACCCTCTTTGCTGGAAACTCATATTCTTTCTACAGAAATGTTTGTATGTAGTGCCCTGGTTTTCTTCAGTAGTCCCTGTAAAACTTAAATCTCTCAAATAATCTTCTTTTAAGAATTTTTTCTCCAAGGACTCTGTGAAGACTTGTAGAGTTCTTGTTGTAATATACCGGGGACTCCTTTGTCAGGAAGACATACTTGAGCCCTAAGCTTGTTCTGTTCCACTCTAAGCAGCTCAAGTCTCAAACAGCAGACTTGGCAGAGGGAACATTTCCTCTGTCCGTGTGTCTGTCTGCCCGCTAGGCAGCCTGTGCCATGCTATCCTATCCCTGATGCCAGGGCTTTGGGAGGCGCCAAGGGAGCTCTTCTGTGGTCTGGGTCAAGTTGTACACACACACACACACACACACACACACACACACACACACACACACACACACACACGCACACAAACACACACAGACACACACACGCATACACACACATTACATCGCACACACATACACACACAGCGGCGGTGACTGAGGCAGCAGAGAGGTCAGGACCCGGACTCGCCCCACCAACAGCCCCGAGTGCAACCACGCTTGGCTGGCTGGCGGCAGGGGTGCGCCGAGCCTGATTTAAGCGGGATGCACACAGTCAACACCGGCATGCATCAGTGGCCGCCACTGTAGGAGCCAGTGGCCCGTGGGCCTGTGTTGTTTTAAGGACCTCATCAGTCACTTCTCCTGGACTGTGGGAGAGTGGAGGGCAGGGTAGTGGGAGTGGGGGTGGGGTGGGGTGGGTGCGGGTGTGAGCAGGCGGGCTGGTCAGGGATGGAAAGGCTTTTCCTCTCGCTGTTGTTTTGGCGTGCTGGGCTCTCATGACTTGCCACTGATATGATAGTCACAGTGCTTCTACAGTATGATGGGGTTAATACTCCGGAAGTTGGAGGAATTAGAGGAGTGGATTGGGCAGGGGTTCATTCATGGTGTCTTCATGCTTGTTCCGCTAGCCTCTACCACTGCAATTCTCTAAGGGTGCAGCCAGCCATTACAGGATGGTAAGTGCAGGGAACAAGCCCTGTAAGCATAAGACATACTCTCATGAATGCACACGTCAGTCCCTGTGATATCCTTCAGCACAACGCACATTAGTTGCAGCTGGAGACAACAGTAAAACAACATCAATCTCACACCAAGCTGAAATCAGCCATCTGCTTGATGTGGCCTGATGTTTCAGCCTTTGGCTGTTGGAGTAGAGCAACGGCAGTGTTCTCTGATAATGAATGTTTAATGTTGTAAACTTGTGCCAGTGCTGCCGTATGCCTGACAAGCAGCTTTCTAATCTCCCCCTTGCAGCTTTTGCTAGAAGGGATTGGCCTCCCTACGGCTACCCACGACCTGAGTGGTATCCCGGAGCTAGGCGACCTACAGGTACCACTGCCAACCCTGGGGAAAAGCCTCTTTCTTGTCCCCTCCAGCAATGCATGGGAACAAACAGCAGAAAGCATTAACCAGAGACATCACATAAAATTATTCCTAAAACTAAGTATAAATTGATTTGTGAGGGCATTCATTTAAAGTAAAATGCAATTAATACGAAATCTAAAATCGAAATCTAAAGAAGATCAAACAAAAAAATAAATAAAAATGAATCCCCTTGTTCTAAATGTTTCTCAATAGTTAATGACACCACTGTGCCTTAATGGCCACATTCATGCCTGCCCCTCTCTATGTTTAGATGTTAATCACTCTCCAGATATGGGATACACATGGACTGAGGGGGACACAGCAGAGACCACAGGTAAGTCCCCACGCTAACACACTGTGCCCAACACTGACTCCAACACAGTAGATGGCACATGTTGGTTGTTGCTGAACAGACATGATTCAACACACCCGAGAGTGCATCTATATTTGGTTCTGTCAGTGTGTATAAGTGTGTGTGTGTGTGTGTGTGTGTGTGTGTGTGTGTGTGTGTGCTTGTGCATATGTATGTGTGTTTCTGTATATACCATGTCCAAAGGCATTGATATACAAGACTATCTGCAGCTTTTTGGTGGAATGTGTGTTCTATTCTGTCATGCTGTGATTGTAGTCTATGACAGCACCGTTCAAGATGTTGTAATATGTCCTGGCCATATGCGAAATACACTGACTGTACACATGCACATGTGTGCACACAGTACAGTGTATGAAAGCCATATGGGCATGACATGAAAAGAGTCACCTCTTCTTAAAGCTTTGTAATTGACTGTGCACTGTCAATCAGTGTGACAGTCAATCACCTCTCACGATTAGCAACACTAACCCAGTGCATCTGAAATGGCTGGCTTTCTCCCTTTAGGCCGGGATGCACGGCCTGATATCACAGACTATGAACGCTGGTATTATAGCTTTGGACAGTACCGTAAGTATCCTTTCTTTCCAAAGAAAGACCTCTGTTTGTCTTGTTTGTTCTGCCATTACATATGCTATGCTTCATTTTTATGATGCTGTTATAATGTTGTTTGGTGATGAATGGAAACATGGGAATGCTCATGTTCAGTGATGATATGTTAAGATTGCTCTGAGATGAAGTCACAACCAGTGATAGTAAGGGGAAGGGATCTGGTTTGTCTTGGACACCAGGAATGACCCACATAGCCGTCAGCTTTCCCACATCTTTGGAAGTGTTTATTACGTCCTGGAAATGGCAGAAGTAAATGACACCCCATGTGTCACCATCTGTTTATAGATTTGAGATCTTTGAGGAACAGGAATTCACTTCTTTGTGTCTAAGGGCTTCATAGTTTTATATTCTAACAACTGGTTTGCAATCCAGTCTCCAGATAGGCTGAGTAGCTTAGGCGAGCGTGAGAATTTGCAGCTAAGTAGGTTAAACTTCAAGGGCCTCCCCTGTATTTAGCATCTCCATTCATACCAATACCATTGAACAAGCTACAAATCAAGGAAGCCCAGAAAACCCACACATGGACCAATGACAAGACACCAAATGGCATCCTGTCAGTCAGTTGTAGTCTTAAGAAAATTACAGGCCATTTTGCTTTGCTCGGCATGCAACATTGTCATGGCATTTAAATGAAATGATTTGGGTTTTGTGGATCAACGGGTGAGGCTGTTTTGAGGACGCCCATATAAATAAATAAAAAAAACACCAGCGTTGCAAGTCCAGAGTTACAGCGATGGAAGAGCCAAACAGAGTGCAACGGCTGTGGTGGAGTTTGCCTCGTTATTTGACTTCTCGTTGCTCTGTAATTCCCTCATGGAAAGATTACAGATGACGCCGTCTCACTCCTTGACTTGTCCTTTCTCTGTTTTTTCAGCGCCTCGAGGCCCTGAGACAGACACTGCTCGTAAATTGCTCCCTGAGATGACACACACCAGAGGTAGGTTTCGCTGACATGTGCCACCCTGTTGTACTTGAGGCCCAGACGGACCCAAGGCCAGTGTAAGGCTAGAGAGTCATGTTCCCAATCGTGGGTAATGTCATTTTTACAGCATTAAGGCTTTTGCAAGCTTGCGTAAGGCCTAATAGCAAATGCTTTATAGTGGTCCTTTAAATGCCCTGGCGATCATGCAGCTTGCATACAGATGCATAATGCTAATGTTTCAACAAAAGGTTTTAATCTTGAAGTGTTTCCTTGCTATGCACACAGTCATACACACATACACACAAACACATACATTGTCACACACAGACACAGACAGACACACATACACAGAGGCACATGCACACCAACAGACAAATACACATACCGGTACACAATGGGTGCTGCTATGCAAGCTGCTTAGGGATTTGATGTAGTGATCCAGGACTTTGGTAACTCAAGCTTGTATGCTATTGTCAACACAGTGGAGCCGCTGGATGCCTGGAAACCCGAAGTAAACCCTTTCGACCCAGGTGAGGTGGCTTGCACTGTCGCTGCTCAACTGACTCCCCCTCACTCCCCAATCTCCGACCCCCTGCGCCACCGGACACCTCTCCTGTTCCAGCAATTTGTCAGTATGCTGGGACACCAGAGGTGCCTCAAGCCAATGGTGAAACTGTAGCTTTCCGCCGCCATTTTGTTTCTCTTCTATTCTCTGCTTTTCAGTCTTAAGGGGTCATTCTATATTACTCTAAAGCTTTTGGTACCACCCACTTGCTCAAAGTCTAAAAAGAAATTAGCCATGTACAATGAGACTGTCTCCACAGAGGGCATAAGCAGTGGGTAGAATGTGGTGAGAGACAGAGTGGTCAGCAGTTTCTCTGGTATCTAATACTGCCCTGTTCACCCCTTGCAGGCTTCAACGTGCGCGAGCAGGACTCCATACCCAGGGCCCCTGAGCCCGTCGTCTCCCAGGGAGATCCAAGTACGTTGGGATTGTTTTGAACCGCAGTTAATGGAGCACCTCGATTTCTTCTCCGTCTCAATGGAAATGGCCTTTGACTTCTATCACTTTGTGTCTGGAAAAAAAGCTTGTTTTTGGGTCATGTCTCTGGGTGTGTTACAGGAATGGTTGAACCTCCATCAGGTTCACATTAATAGGGGCCAGGCTGTGCATTATGTGACACTGTAGCTCAGACAACCACAGACAATAGGGTTGTTGCCAATACAATCTTGTGGGTTTAGAAAGTCTATGTTTAAGTGCTACACATGTGACTGATTTGTTTGTGTCTCATCCGTAGACTGTAAAGTGGACATTGCCTTCCTTATGGATGGCAGCTGGAGCATTGGGAAGAGGCGTTTTAAGATCCAGAAGGACTTCCTGGCTGAGGTTTCTCAGGCGCTGGATGTGGGAGTGGTCGGTCCCATGATGGGAATCATCCAGTATGGGTATGTCTCACTAGTCAGCCCTTTACACATGAAGGCAGCTCTCTGGGGTTTGATTTTACAACCAGGCCTAGTCAGTAAGGTTCATACCAGCTGCTGGAGTTGATCACAGCATATATACTTATACTTATACATATGGACAATCTCAGAGGGTCAGATTCCATGGGAGATGTTTCCTACATAAATGTATGTCCCCAGTTTACTTTACTTTGGATAGAGGTGGTGTAGGAATAATCAATAGATGTAAACTTGCTTTTTTTAAAAAGTCTATTGATGTGGTGCTTTGGAAACGGCTTTGTTAAAATTCCTTTTCATCACAACCATTTACTTAGCACGCTATTGTTTCTCAGGGAGGGCTGATAAGCTATTTCATGTAGACACATACCAGCACACCCTACAAGGTACTGGACACAAACAGACAGACCTCGTCCCCACCTTGTTGAGCCACCCAGAGATCAGGGCCAGATGTGGGCTAGAGCTGGGCCTGCTCCCTTCCTTCCTGAGGGATCTCCAGTCAGGGCAGCAGGAAGGTTCCCAGATCCACACATTCACGTCTTCGTCATCACCTGAGAGGCCCAGTCCGGAGGCGCCTGGGCTCAACTCCGCTCCCCCTCCCATCCTTCCCCCAGGGAGGCGAGCCTGGCAGACAGCCCGACGGCAGCCCTGGAGACCATAAAAAGATCAAAGTTGAGGTTGAGGGGGTGTTGAGGGTGGTGGTGGTGGGGATGGGTGGGTAGGGGTTGATGTTAGTCTGATAGCTTTCCTACAGGGCTGAGATAGACAGGGTGACTTACCTCATCCTCTTCCTGTTGTTGCTCTGCTCTCTGCTTCTCTGACAGAGATGACCCTGTGACGGAGTTCAACTTGAAGGCTTACTCTAGCTCGCGGGAGCTCAAGCCGGCCGTGGACAAAATCACACAGAAGGGAGGCCTGTCCAATGTGGGTGAGTTACTGAGAGAGAGAAAGAGAGAGAGAAAGAGAGAGAGAAAGGGGTGAAGAGGAAGAGAGAGTGAGAGACAGAAAGACAGACGCACCAAGAGAGAGACTAGAGGGAGCACTTTGAAAGAGAGAGAGGGAGATGCTGGCAGACAGAATGAGAGAAAGAGAGAGCAAAGAGAGACAGACAGAGAGAGAGGAAGAGAGAGAGAGAGAGAGAGGGAGACACCCCGCTGATAGGAGCCGATGTGATATGTTGATAATGTGAGACACATGCCATCTGCCTGGGCTACAGAGTCTCAGCAGCATGACCCACTGTAGTGTGAAGTGAAATTGAAAGGGTGCAATTATCGCATCGTGGAGATGGCCCTCTTTACCGGCCATGCACATGTGAGCTAGGAATTAAATCTAAATTTGATGCAGGAACTGTTTGGTAAATTACATGTTTGGTAGCCCGAGGGGTGATTTTTGTTTTCCTCCCCCAGTAAGCTAACCGAGTGTTGTTTGAGTTTCATCCATCATGGGGGTCAGTTTATGCCCTGGTGGCACTTTGCCATCTCTGGGGCAGCTCTCTCAGACACCACACACCAGATGCAGCTTCTTACCAGGAACACGCTACGATGAGGCGAATAAATAAGGGTTGAGAGCTTGTAATTTCAAATCAAATAGGGCCTATTTTTTATTGAATAAGCCTGGCAGACACTGGTGTAAATCATTTTGCATTTGTTCAGAAAGACTGCAGTACTTCAGAAGCTGATATTTCCCATACAATTAAATGGTCCAGATCAAGATTGTTGACTTTATTTCCAGAATGACTTTGAAATCTGTCAATATTGAAAAGTTTAATTTCACATGAAATTGATGCATGAAAACCATCTACTGATGAAGATCTTCTAGAAGAGATTGTGGCACCTTTTTATATTTCCTAATGAATGTCAACAATTTGTAAGAGAGGCATTTATGGGAGAGAGAGTAGGATACACAAACCACTGGTGCATTATAAACACACATCTGTCAACAACTATAATCTGATCAGGACTGTGTCCTTTTGCTGCCCCCTTGTGTTCCAACAGGGAAGGCCCTTTCCTACATCAACAAGCATTACTTCAGCGATGCCAATGGCAACCGTGGAGGAGCGCCCAACGTGGCTGTGGTGCTGGTAGATGGCTGGCCTACTGACAAGGTGGAGGAGGCCTCCAGGCTAGCCAGAGAATCTGGAATCAACATCTTCTTTGTCACCATTGAGGGTCCAGATGAGAATGAAAAACAAAACGTGGTGGAGCCCAATTTTGTGGATAAGGTACAGGCAACAACAAGACTGTATGAAAACTCGTAGCATTGCATAAGCATAACATCCCTAACATCTTGTAGGTCTGGTGAGATTAAAATACTGTGTTCAAAGCTACCATGTGACAAAGGTATGGTATGCAGTGTGTTTGTGTGTCATTGGCCAGAAGACCATAAACTGCCTGAATAACCATTCAGGTTCAGGTTCAGGTATAATCCAACCTGAGTTTCTCTTTTCTGAAAACGGCTTTAAAAGTAGAGAGGTCAGTTTGATTTGATCCCCTATCTCTGGAGCACACTGTTGTAGAGTAGATTTTTTAGATTGCTGCAGGTCAGCTTTTGGCCCTCTAGATTCACTCCCAGTGACTGTCTGTTCTACATCCAGGCCGTCTGCCGGACCAATGGCTTCTACTCCCTGCCAGTGTCCAGCTGGTTTGGTCTGCGTAAGACTGTGCAGCCACTGGTCAAGCGTGTATGTGACACCGACCGCCTGATGTGCAGCAAGACATGCCTGAACGCCAACGACATCGCCTTCGTCATCGATGGCTCTAGCAGCGTGGGGACGGGCAACTTCCGCACCGTCCTGCAGTTCGTGGCCAACGTGACACGCGAGTTTGAGATCTCCGACACGGACACGCGCGTGGGCGCCGTCCAGTACACCTATGAGCAGCGGCTGGAGTTCGCCTTCGGCCAGCACAACAACAAGGCCGAGCTGCTCAACGCCATCAAGCGCATCAACTACTGGAGCGGCGGCACCAGCACCGGGGCGGCCATCACCTTCGCCGCCGAGCAGCTCTTCAGCAAGTCCAAACCCAACAAGCGCAAGATCATGATCGTCATCACCGACGGCCGTTCCTACGACGATGTCAGGGCACCAGCGCTCGCCGTTCACCGCAAAGGTGAGACATTAGAGACGAGGGAAGGATGATGGGTGGGGGGGGGGCAAACAGAAATGGTCAAAGTTCGAAAGAGGTGCAGTGAGGAAGTATGCAGATTGTACATGTGGTAGTTGCAAAGCTGTGATAGGTTGCATTGCTGTGGTCAAACGTCCAGTGTTAGAAGAGGTGACAGAGGAGTGAGGGGCTTTGATTCAGAGAGGAGATAAACAATGGAGTTTCACTGCCCTCTTAGTCCAGTCTTTGAACTGGAGCACAGGGGGACTGAGGGAACACAAACACATGAGGGAAAATAGCACCATGAAGAGGAAACGAGTGGGGGAAGAGTGTTATATGAGGAGGTGTGCACAGTGTGAAGGATGATCGTATTTTCATTGAGGGCACAGCTTTGATCATTGCTGTGGTCAAACAAATGTCAGAGGTGAGTTGGCCTATGAGAAAAACGCCCTTCAGTACAATGTTTCAATCACAACATCTTTCTTGGATTTGCCAACAAATAAAGCGGGAAAGATGGGTGAGATGAACAGATCAACAAAGTGATCCTTCTTTTGTGACTCACAACTCAAAACAACGTAGATGTGTTTTTGCTTGTGGCTTTCCTCATTTGGCTGTTTACTTTAGTGTAATTTTCCATTTAAGGTCTTTCTGAGGTTAATCCGGTCTTATTTTCAGAATGCATTCGACTATACATTTTGACATTTTGTCCGTCTCTGTACTTTTCCTTATTACATATACACCAAAATCAAACAGCAAATTGTATTTTTGGAGTCCTGTACAAACCATTGTTTGTTTTTTCTGTGTTTGTTTCCAGGAGTAATCGCTTACTCCATTGGTATTGCCTGGGCTGCTCAGGATGAATTGGAGTACATTGCCACAGATCCAGACAAGGAGCACTCCTACTTCGTGGATGAGTTTGACAACCTGTACAAGTTTGTGCCCAAGATCATACAGAACATCTGCCAGGAGTTCAATTCCCAGCCTCGAAACTGAGCGCAGCTTAGCGCCCCGGGACTCTCGCAAGGAACTGCAGATAACAGGGCTGGGACACTTAACAAACACATTGCAACAAGATCATCTGCTGTTACACAACACAGTAGGAAAAAAAGATGCAACCATCACCGGAACATCCAGTATTATAACACAGTACTACAACACATTTACATGTCCATAATGTAAAGATTTCATAGAGGTGTACCTTTTGAAGGGGGGGGAGGGGGAGTTCTAACAGATTGCCAGACAGTAAATGGGGCAGAACGAGAGAATGTGATTAAGTGGAATGTGAGCATGAGGTGGTTTATCACATTTATGTGGTTTATCACATTTTTGCAGAAGACGCTTTAAATGGATGGCCATTTAAGGAAGACAGAACAGGCCAAAAAATCTGAGCAGGAAGAAGTAAAACTGTACAAAAATAACCACATTTTAAATACTGCATATTTAAATAGGTATTACAATGCTAAACTATCTATAACATATTCTCTCCAGCAGTTGACAGACATATTTGTCTCACAGTGTGCAGTAGCTCAGAATAAGATGACAGACTACTGTGAGATGTGTAGAGCATATAGATGATAAGGTCAAATTTATCCAATTTACTGGACAGAAAAACCAACGGAAGAGAGCAACACTCTAACGTGTCAGTGATTCTCTCTCAGGAGAGACTTGAAGTGAAATTTTGGAAACTTAAGAGACAGAAAATAATAGGGTGTCCTTTTAGCATGTCTTCATAATGCTTATGCCATCTTCACTTGCTTAAATGAAAATATTTAGGTATGCTTGCCTAACGATTGATAGGAAATTGTGTAATTGCTATAGACCACAAATACCATACCACAATTTATACTTAAACAACATTCCTAGTCCCTCAAGAGCCTTTCACAGACAGCCTTTTTTTCACTCAGTGTGTAATTTTTGTGTAATTTTGTCCAGTTTGTACATATGCTTATTAAAATGTTTTGCTTGTAATTTTTAAAAGTTGCCAAAATGATTCCGATTTTAATGCGATTTGTAATAAAAAAAGATTACCTAAGTTCAGTTCTATGTTTGTTTCATTAAACACTCAGTAAAGTAAAATGTCCTCTACCATTGTCTTATACGTATGCGTTTGGGTTTCCTTTGCAGTAATACATTTGATCCGGCTTCATCTACCCCTTACGTTTCTCACCACTTTGCATTACTAAGCTTTCTGCAATTTAAATGACAAAATTCTAATTGACAACAGTACCTATAGGAGACTACAGTGCCTCATGGGAAATAGGGGGTCATTTGGCTGTGGTGACTCAAGTGGACTTGATTTACTCTGCAGCTGTTTGAATAGTCATAACAATTACATTATGGAATTGTGAGTTGGCCCATCCCATTAGATTTTAGGACTATTACTTATGTGAAAATATATTAGGATTTTAGAACATTTAGAACAGTCTTCTTGTCTTCTCTTCTAAATGAATCGGAATGTTACAACACAGTATCACAACACAACATACAAAGTATCATTAAATGTAACAGAGGGTTGAAACAGTGGTCGTCTGTTACAACCCCCCCCCCCCCCCCCCCCTCTTCTCTTCCCCGTCTTTTCTTCTGCGTTCTACCCCCTTTTCAAAAAAACCATGGAAGAGCAGTTTCAAAAGAAAAAATGAAATGCTAACAACAATGCATAGTTTCTATCCAACTAGATATCCATATTAACACAGTGGAGTAGAATAGAATGGATTCTCAAGTGAAAAAAAAAAAATCACTCTGTCTCCGCCTCCAAACCCCAGTTGCTTGCCTTCTCTCACTTTTGCACCAGTCTTCTGTTCAGCAGCCATTATATAACACAACTGGACTTTCTAGAAGTCTTTTCTCAGGTAGTTTTCTCCCTCTCTTGACACACTAGCATCCTAGTTACTGAGAATTTTTGAGGGATATGAGAAGTGTTTGTTTACATGCTTGTGTGCTTAAGTCTACCGAGCACTCTCTTGTTTCAACATAGGCTACAACTTAAACTAATCCGCTATTTGCAATGGGAGGGGTTTGTTTGAATCACTCTTTTGAATCAGCAACGCAAAACTTCATACATTGCAATGTGCTGTTATGTGATGTTATGTGTGGCTATAGTTCGGCCTATTTACATTTCAGGTAAGCCCAAAAGTAAGGCATTTATAAGACGTGAAATTAAGGGGTTTGTTTCGTAGTGTTATGAGCAGAAAAAGAGGTTGATGTGGTTTACAGGTGGAATTCCCAGTCAACAACTTTGCTATGTGTGTACGCCATGCTTTTCAGCACGATGTCTGCTACGGTAGTGACTGATGATGCTCCAGCAGAGGGCGTAGAAGACCTCTGCATCGCTTTCTCAGAGGACAACCCAAGTGTGTGGGGGTGAGATGTCCATAAACTTGTTATGGTTATGGTTATTGGCAGACACTTTTGTCCAAAGCTAATTTTGTTGTTGTTTTGTTGTCATTGTCCGTTCAAATGCAAATAAATTGTCCAGCAATGCAACACATTTGGGTAAATGTTATGGAAAGCTGGCAGTATAGGAGGCACAACAATAAGCTCAGTATCAGTGTCTGTCTGTCTGTCTGTCTGTGTATGTGTCCACTCTCATATCTTAAAAAGTACTGGTCTAATCATCATCTGCATACGGTTTTAGTTTCTTTAACAATGTAAAAGAGGGCTGGGGATCTGCAGTCACTGGACTGCTCTTGTTAGGCTACAGGCTTATTATATGCTTTCTACCAACCTGGTCCCACAACCCTTTCAACTGTTTCAAATTCTCCGGTCATACCTTGCACCCATTTGTGATTGGAGTTTTGGTCTGTATAATATCCTACATGCATGTGCAAAGACTTTTGGCTTTAAGGCTTTAATTTGATATGCAACCGCACAGAAAACAGGCTT
Source organism: Alosa sapidissima (assembly GCF_018492685.1). Taxonomy (NCBI): domain Eukaryota; kingdom Metazoa; phylum Chordata; class Actinopteri; order Clupeiformes; family Clupeidae; genus Alosa; species Alosa sapidissima. Next base: position 24,757,565 of record NC_055972.1, on the reverse strand, counting down.
TGGCACTGTGACAACCACAGTATTAATATTTCCTAATATCAAATAGGCTATATCAATAATTGCTAATACAAATATCTAGAACAAATGGCTTAAAGTAGTGCTTCTTCATAGAAGAACATGACAGAGACTGACTTGAAATTAAAGTTGAAATTAAAGTTAAAGTCATCTATGTTTTTATAAGGTTCACAGAAATGGTGTGGCTAAGGAATTAATTTGCAGAGAACTTCCTCGTCTGTGGGTGGACATGCTGTCTGTGCATGATAGTTCACCAATGTAAGCGTGTAGGATGATAGACTGTATAGAACAGTCTATGTGTAGGATTGTACCCAAATGAAAGCCCTTAGACTTAATTATACTTAATGTTCTGTGTCATACAGTTGTATCTGTAATATGCATAAAACTTTTTAAAGTGTTATTTATTAGGTCAAATATTGTACTGTACAATGTGTGTAGACCTATATGTCATATTTATGAATATACATACAATTGTTATTTTTGCAATCTGTCTCTTATCTGCAGTTCATTGCCTCTGGCATCCTATCCATACTAACAGAACTGAATATCACAAAACAACTTGTAAGTGGTATCTCTTTAACCTATTACTTCTGAATGCATAATTCATCTTCTTGGGACGGTTGTGCAAGTCTCTTCAGATATTTTGATGAGTTCATATCACATAATTATGTGAAAGGGTTGTATCTTCAAATCATTAGAACTGGTCAGTTAGTAAAGGGTTTTTGTAAATAACTTTTCAATTCATTCTCTTTTGTTTTTACAAATGTTGCAGGTTACTGCCGGATTTGCTTTAAGTATTGTCTCTCTATGTGGAGTTGGAGTAGGTTTCTGCATATGGATCGATGAATTTTTTTTTTTTGGAAGATTCCTTTGATACAGAAAATAATATGACAGATCATATATATATATAAGACAATTTAAGGTAAGTCAAGTTCCTGTTTGATCATATGTTATCCTTGTATCTTAACAATTATTGTTATTATTATTCACTTTAAATTGTTATTATTATGCACTTTAAATGCATTTTGATTCTCTGCCATTTTGTATGCATCTTTCCTCGCACATCTTCACATATTTGGCTCTGATGCAGCCACTGCATTTGTTGAAATGTTACACTTGTTTCACAGGACCAGTAGACGACAGTGCAATGTTTGGCCATGTTTCAAAGTCTTTTGGGTGGAGCTATTCTCATAGCCATGCATGGTTTGCAAGAGCTGCATTACGATCCAGTAACACTAAGGTAAATGTATTATTGTTGACAGATCACATAGGCCTACATCAGAGTACAATGGATCCATAAACAGAGTTTGGCTAATTGAAATGGTCTTTCTGTCCACGCGATTGTTGTGATGCAGAGCTGTCCACCAGCTGAATGATAAACTTTTACAGGTCACAACAATCTCTAAGCAACACTGTGTTCATATATTCATACACTTGTAATGAAGAATATTCACAACTTCAGTAAATGTTTTTAAACGTGTTTTATTAATAATGTATCAATATGTTTTATATAATATTTCCCTTTACATAATAAAACAGATTAAAATACTTGCCTCTCGTCAAAGACATGTGTGATGACCTAAACAGATGTCTTTTATTTGGCTTCATGAACACTTTTGAAGGCACCTGAATATAGAAACTTCAGTGTGGCATAAGTGGCAGGCTACATTATAAATGGTTGGGTCTAGCTTCACACATTAACACATTACAATCAAACAGTCAAACATAACACAATACAACAATTCCAGCATGCAGCAAGTACAAGCTTAATCTAAAATGTGTTCTCATGTTTGAAACAAAGCATTATTTTAAATATATGCTTGGCAAAGTTAGGTTAAACATGTATTCCCCAAAGGCAAGCCTAATTGGTTCAATTCATTTCTACTGCAGAAATCCTATAGCAATAGGCAACAGCAAAACCGTTTGGTCACAATGTTTAAAATAAAGGTAAAGGTAACCAGAGCAATGTGACTGCATGATAAAAACAGTGCTCATTACATTGTTACAGACAGATTTGCAGCTAAAATATAAAACCTCTCCAAAGGAAGTCCAGCAGCCATTTTACTCATATCTGGTTCTAGTTGAAAATCTCACATCTCAACAGAATAGACATCATGCCATTGACATGTAAGAACTTGTGAAAAACTAGACGTGATGAGTAAGGTCAATCTCTGTCTGCTATCTATCTGGCTCTTTGGCATGAATGAGTACCCGAATAGGGTTCGTTTTTTGTGACAGGTCACTGTACTTAAACAGGCAAGATTGGGGCAGCCGTGGCCCACTGGTTAGCACTCTGGACTTGTAACCGGAGGGTTGCCGTTTCGAGCCCCGACCAGTGGGCTGTGGCTGAAGTGCCCTTGAGCAAGGCACCTAACCCCTCACTGCTCCCCGAGCGCCGCCATTGTAGCAGGCAGCTCACTGCGCCGGGATTAGTGTGTGCTTCACCTCACTGTGTGTTCACTGTGTGCTGTTTGTGTTTCACTAATTCACTGATTGGGTTAAATGCAGAGACCAAATTTCCCTCACGGGATCAAAAAAGTAAAAAAAAAAAAAAAAAAGAAAAAAAAAAAAGATTGCCAGCTTATCCACATTACAATGCTTATCTACAGGGTTGCCAGCTCCCCCAATTTTGATGTGAGACTCCTGAATTTCATACAGCCAGGTCCATGTGTGTTTTGTAATTTCATAAACAGAAATGCTAGGTACTCTATCTACCACATCAAGACAATACTTAAAGGCTGGCAACCCTGTACTTATCCTAGATGAACACCACCTCATGGTTGAGCTGGCTGAGCTGGCTGAGCTGGCTGAGCTAGATTGTACATTTTGAGTGGGCACAGGTGGTCTAGTTTGGGTTGGACTCAGGTGGGCCCTGCCCTCTGTAGGTCTTCACAGCCACGCTGGTGGACCCGCATGTGCTCAGTGACCCGGTACTGGCGCGAAAAAGTCATCGGGCACTGCGGGCAGGAGTACGGCCGGACACCAAGGTGGGAGCGCATGTGCCTGTTCAGGGAACCGCGCTGGCTGAAGGCCCGGTCGCACATGGTGCACTGGTACGGCTGCGCCACCAGGTTCAGCCCGGGGTTCACTTGGGCCTTGCCAAGGTCAAATGTTCCCATGGATGGCTCACTGGCGGAGGCATCGGAGAGGGGAATGCCAGGCACGGATCCGTGTTTTCCGCTGCCAGTGTCCGCTGGCGTTGTGTAAAGTCCTTCCTCGTCTGAATCGCTTGACCCTGTGACTTGTTGAGGCTCTCTGCTGATACAGTGATACCTCACTTGTCCTAGGTAGGTGTGCATACTAGAGATCTGAGGGCCAAACAGGTCATAGTCATCCTCCTGATCAATGCTGGAAGTCTCAGATGTGCTGCTACGATAATCTTGGGCTGATTCATGGACTACAGGAGTGTCTGCTGTAATACTGTGATTTGAAACAACTGCGCCTTGTGCATCACACCTATCTAAATCAAACAATGATTTAGAATCAGAAGACGGCCTACTGCTCTGCAAGTCAACAGCCTGGTGGTATTTCTCCCTGCTTATCGCAACATGCACCGCGTACGGTTGGTCATCCTCTGACTGCAAATGACACAAAACATTGCGCTGACCTGCTTCAGCGTGTGCTTCACTGATACAGTGGGAGTTGTCCACAGGAATATTTTCTGAAACATCTAAAAACTCTAGGGAGGCATGAGACTCGCCGTGGTCATTTTCAGCAAGTCTGAACTGGTGTGAAGCATCGTCATTGTGCTCATAATGTGAATTGTTCAAATGAAGATGGCCATGACAGCCATCGTTCCTTGAGGCATCGCTAAGGACAAGACCCCTGCTGGCCTTTGCATGTGGACTCAAGTCCTCCTCTTGGTGTATAGCATGCCTGATTTGTGCAGACACACAAACCGTCTTTGGAGACACAGTAATGCTTGTTTTAACAAATGCCTCACTCCCTGATTCCAAAAGTTCATCCTCAAAGTCTTTGGGAGTTTCAGTTTGGTGACAGAGTACATCTGAAGGAAGCACATGGGAAACAACCTTAGCTTTTTTGGATACTGGCTCAAATGAATTGTCATCATTCTTGTCCATGTTTTGAAAGTTGTGATCACGTAGTTTATGTCTATAAGAAGGAAGGTGCACACTTTGGCTACTGTCAGATTCCCTGCCATGCAGGTCAGAGGCAATGTCCAGGTCATAATTTGGTGTGCTTGATTCTTGCATCGGTGACAACTTCCTGCAGGCACTTGCATGACGAATAACAGGTACCGCTTCACAACTTAAGCAGGATGGCAAAGGCCTCTTTGATCCGTGTGGGAACGATGGAGACATACGGTTTCCTTCTTCATGTTGCTCCTCAGGAAATGGCCACTTTCTGTTCAATTTATCTTGGACTGGAATACAAAGGAACACCAAATAAGATACAAAATGCTTGCCACAGACAAAACACTCTTGTTAAAACATGGCTTGCTGTGGAGCCTGGCCAGATGACAAATGTCATTTTGCAATTCCAAAATGCATTTATGATGCTTCACTCAAAACACTTTTTTTTGTCATGCACTGCATTACAAACTTTAAACTACTCACTGTTCAAAAACTCAGACAGTGTACTTCTCCTGAAGATCAATGCATACTGGAGTTCTTGCATCTGTAGGTCAACAGCAACCGACAGTACAGAGTCCTCTTGGCTTTTTGGAGGTAGTTTGCCCGTGTAGATAAAGTCTAACAAGTATTCCATGGTCTCTGGAGAGAGACAGGGGGACTGCAAATCCAAAAGTGCTCCTTGACTGGTGATGAGAGAAGCTAGCACAGGGCTTGATGCAGCCAGGACACTTTTATGGGCTAAAAAGAGCCTTCCAGGGTTGATTTGCAACTGTATGACACAGTCGCAAAACTGCCCGAACTCTCGCTGCATGTTTAGCCCCCTCAAGAGGGCCACTGCATGTTTGCAGTCAGTTAAGGGCTCATTTGCCACCTAAAACAAAAATAAGTAAATATTTAAGTAGCTCACAATTACAAGAAACCTTAAGATGGTTAGACCATAACTCACAAGGAGCCGAATAGATAAAGAATGTTATGTCCTCACTGTGCAGAGATTCATGGACATATGTCTCAGAAAATACACAGAGATTTGGTCAGTTCTATAGTGTTTTTTAAATGGATTCTCTAGGCTATTTAGCCATGAAGGTTCAATTGAAATAGTCTACATCTCTCCTGCTAGGGAGTCCCGTTCAAGATCGGCAGCAAATGAGATAAGAAGGTTTCATACATAGCCTAAATACAACCTGTGACAAATAACATACAACACAAATACATTTTACGGTGTTGTATGCAAAGTTTGTTTAGGCCTACTACAGGCTTGTACAAACATAAATAAACTGTAGCCTAACTGTATCAATATCCGATGGGTCTTCCATGCAATAGCCTAGTCGTTATCATTAATCTCTGCATCCGTCCTAACAATAGTCAAATCAACAAGTTCTCTAATGCTACCAGTGTTAGTGTTACTTACATTCATTCTGCCACACAAGGCGAGAGAAGTTTTCATGTAGAAGTTTGCATGAGTTGTCATGAATGTAGCCAAAGTATATAGTCTCTCTGAAGGCTACGTGCGCTTTCATTCGGAAAACAATCACAAGGTTTTCATAGTAGCCTACGAGCCCGACGTGACACCCTTTGACAGCTGCTTTTAGGGAGTCCCAGCCATGACGTCAATGTCTCCGAGTCCCTATAAGGTAAAGCCACGCCCTCATTTCCAGGGCAGTGACAAGACTGTCCTCTCAAGTACCATGGTTTTACGCAAGCCCTCTATGACGATTTGTTGATATCTCCATAAAAGAAGTGGACCAACCACGTGTTGTTCACATCACGGGCACTGTACATGGTGTAAAGTTACGCTAATCCTCGTAATTCCATGGATCTGCTTTCCAGTTGAATCGCAATGGAAATACCACTGGTGAAAGTTGTGACAGGATTAGATATATTAGTCGCAATGCAGTGGTGGAAGTAATGAAATAAACGTGAAAATAAACGTGAGATGTGCACGGTGTGTTTTTCTTGGAAAAGTAGGAATAATTCCTGCAAATTGGAAATGTTTAAGTTAACGTGAGGTGAAGTTAAAAAATGACTAAATGATAGCAGTCTGACTATCACGCAACAGAGTGTAAGTTTAGGCCTATTGAGCAGGCAAAAGGTGCATAATGAAACCCTTGCCTTGGACAAATGTAAACCCTCATCGTAGGTCATTGCTCTGTCCAAAAACATGTGCACAGCACTGTGCTTTTATTCTGACTTTCGATGAATTGTCACTAAACAAAGAAAATCATGAGATAAATAATGAAAATAAAAACTGTGAAAAGAAAAGAAACATATAGGCCTAATAAGAAAAATCTCAGCCAGGCGGATTGCAGCCAGAAGCATGTTACAGTAGACTATTTTCAGACAGGGGCGTCCGCCCTGTCACAAGTTATACCCAACACAGTGTGCCCATGAAAGCTGCCCTACTTTTTTTTGTCTGACATGCTACGTGCGTTTCCACTGAGGGGGCACTCGCTGTCAAAGCTCACGTACAGATCAGATGAGGAGTCCCCCTTCCACTGTTCAAATGCCCACCTCGTGCCACCCTATTCTAAATTCAACTCGGGCTCTTGTGATGGGGACTAGGGCCAACACCTATTATTAGACGAGTAGCCTACTCAAAGATCATACAAAACATTTGTATTGCCTCGGGGTATAGTTCAACTGTTGCAGCAGATGTAGATAAAGATCAATATTCATTCCGATTATTTGTTGAGTTTTTTTTTTTTTTTTTTTAAAGCTTCTCTTCAAATTCTGCAGGTAGGCCATTTGCAGAGCTGCCAAGTGCAGAGCTGCTCGGTTTGGCCACTAGCACTTGCCGTAGTGTATCGCTGCATGTGTTTTGCAGTACGAAAGACAACTTCCTTTTCCGGACCTCGCCCGTGGAATCAGGCTGTGTCCACCTAAGCGGGTCAACAACAAGAATGCCGTCAAAACTTTTTGAAGATCCTGAAAACGCCACTGTAATCGGCATTGACGATATGGATACGCCTGCAAAAGTAAAAGTAAGAAAAATGTCATGATCATATCAACACGTTCGCTTTGTAGCCGCAAACGAGTTGGCTAACGTTAGCCTAGCTCCGATCGGGTTAGAGTTTGCGGCTTAGATTTTTTTCTCGAAAGCAAAATAGCATTCGACGTGTCATTAACATTGTTCGATCTTAATCGTATATCAATCAAGGGTCAGATGTGTGTGTAATTTTCTTCCAGACATTCCGAATGTTCTGTTTGTAGTTTGAGACATGTACGTGTGTGATGCACGTGGACCGGGGCCCTGAAAACACATGTAGACTTTTAGGCGAGCCACGTGTCTGACTAGCCATTTAAATATGCCAACTTTGTCGTATTGAAGTTCAAGTTTAGATGGATATTTTATATTTCTAGATGAAGCCGACTCCACTACGGACGTTGTAGAGGCGTTACAGATAACGGCAGGTGTATTTTAGCCGGCTAGCAATAGTTTAATTTGTGTTCAACACACTATGTAGCAGCTTACATAGGTTACAGTAGGCTTGGATGCGGTCGTGGATGATGCCAAGTGGTGTTGGTAAATGCCAGGATGTTATGAGGTCAATTGTTTTTTAGTATGTTTTGCGACCTGGCACTTCCAAACAGACATTGAAGGTGTATCATTAAACGTACGGGCATTAAAAAAAAAAACCCATTAGATTAGCCTACTAGTATACTAGTAAACATTTGTTGTAGTTGAAGAACTTGATGTGTCAGTGTATTTTATTTGTAGTGTTTCCTTTTTCTACCTCTTATGGGAGTTCTAGTTTTGAATTGTATTATTCTCTGAAATACAATATAATTAACATTGCCTATGTTGTGATTAATCAATTACGATTTGAGCATGTGATGAGAACCCATAGATATTTTGGTGTTCTCGAACATTCCTGCATTGATAATTAATGTCTTATGTCACAATTTGTAGAAAGCCAAGAAGGATAAGACCAAGGATGGAAAGATCAAGAAAAAGAAACAGGTGGCTGAAGAACAACCTGATGAATGTGAGCCACCAACTCCCAAAAAGAAGAAAAAGGAGAAACGGGACACAGCCTTGGGAGATTTGACTGATGTAAACGGCAACACGAAAGTGAAGCCTTCCACTGAAGGGCTTGATGGTGACTTTATAGAAGACCAAATTATTGTGGTAAAGCTATTCCATTATTTGTTCACTTCCATGTATTGTTTTTGCCAATACCCACTTTGTGAGATCACAAGCATGTACTGTGCATTTATAAATTCATTTTTGAAATTCTTTCTCAGAAAAAGAAAAAGATAAAAAAAGATGCAACATCAACAGCCAATGGAAACCTGGCAGTGACGCCTAAGCTCATAGCAAAAACCAATGGACATTCCACATCTACCACACCAGCACAGTCTAGTGAGGATTCCTGCAGTGACAGTGAGAAGGAAATGGTACGTTCCCTATTTGATGTAGTCTCTTGTGTGTGATATTGCCATATTCTCAAGGCTCTGCCATCAGAAGTATATGCCCCCTACTTTCCTTGCACTATGCAAACTAATTGTCATGCAAGGATCCATGTTTCTTTGTATTTTTGAACAATTACTTTTATTTTTTAAGTCAAGTTCAAAAGCACATACATAATCCCCCATACCGACCCAGAAACAAACCCTGTCAAACATCTGCTTAACAGAAGTGTATACAAACAAACATTCTTTGGAAATTTTGCCGTGACGTATACTCAGGGGTGCCACGGAATGGTCCAAAGCTTGATCATTTAATGATCTATTTTTATTTTATTTAAAAAAAGAAAAAATTAGCCATAATATCAATTTTTAAAATACAGTTGTGAGAGAGGACAGACCGTTTTATGGTTAGACACGGCAGGTACAAACACTGTTTTTTAATGCACTGGCCAATTTCGAGATTATGGGCTAGTTTGCTACCTTAGCATGTATTTTCACACTACTACTACAACAAAGTCTAATTTACACATTTAGGTGTTTATTTCATTATATTTTGTCCACTTGCGCCATTATTTCTCCTAAATTCACCAAAAGTTAGTATTCTAACGTTTCATGCACTACCACGACCGTGATTCAAAACATCATGTGTAGTACCGTTGGAAAGCTGTTTTTCCTGCATAACGATGTGCAATCCAAATATGGACACTTCCTTAGTATCAGCAGCCAATCGCAGAAGTTCAAGGGCGAGTCTAGGCTTACAATGGAATCTCATTGGCTGTGTTTCAAGACTCTTTTCTCAAATTGAGTTTCCTCGCACTCTGAGCACAAAATCTCCATTTCAGAAGCACTTACAGTACATACATCAAACTTTTCAGTACGTAACTATATCTACAAGACTTTTGCTGAGGTTTTTTTTGTTAAGGCTATTTACAGTATATTCTGATTTACAGGATTACAAAAGTAGATATCCGTAAATCCCTCTGTATTTTTCCCATCTAATAATTGAACACAATGAAATAATAATTTTGAGCCTGGCTTTATCCAAAGCTCAGATTTCGAGTTTTAAAATGTATGCAAATTAGCACATAATATGATAACACCTAATTTGCATATTTATAAATTACAGAAAACTTGTAATACATTTTTTGTCATATTAATGTAAGTAATCAACTGGGGAAGTTTCATAGTGTTATCTGATAGTTAAAAAGTTTACCCTATTCACCTGTAGTGTCTCGCCTTTAGTTGAAGGCCTATTCCTGATTCTGATTCTGTTCATATTCTGTTCACTATTTTTTCAAAAGTTCTATTAAATTAGTTGAATTAAAGAGAATGGTTCATTTAAATAAAACAAAAATGAGAAACCTCATCTTCTCATAGTAATGCGTAATGAAAGCAGTCATGGCCTATCCAACATATGGTTAAATAAAATGTTATACAAATAATGCACAAAAGGAGGTTGAGAGTAAAAAGTAAAAAAAAATAGGGGTGCCGTGGATGGAGAGAGAGAGAGAGAGAGATATGTTTAGGGGTGCCGTGAGCCATAAAAGTTTAGAAACCACTGTAATGATTACATTTAGGCTAAATCTGCATTAAAAAGAATGTTGTACAACCTATAAAACAGTGGTTGTGAAATTACAAGTCATTGTTTAAATTTTGTGTTCCTCTTGCCTTCTCTTTCCCTATAAACTAAAAGGAAACACCAGAACAGAAAGAAGGAGCATTCAAAAACTTCAGGATATCCCAAAACACAATCAATCTCCTCAAAGGTAAAGTCTTGTGTAATCAAAGGGTTACATTGTTGGTCAGAATGGCCCAAGGTCATATAAAGAAATTGCCAGTGTAACCTATGTAAAGAAGTCTGTTTATTTCCTTTTGATATGAAAATATGACCTTGTCAGTGATTTCAATTATCACCCTGGATATTGAGAATGTGGGAGAATCTGTCCTCAGACAAGTAATTTAGAGTTTGTTTTAGATTTATGTTTGAAAAAAACTGGAAAAGTTATGGAATTTGAAAATGGCAATTTCCAGGCCTGGAAAAGTTTTGGAAAACAAAAAAACACCCCAAAGTTTTGGAAAAGTCATGGAAATTTGCTTCACCCATTGCAATTCAACTGAAATGTATCGCGTTTTGGGCAGATCATGTTGCACACTTTCTTGTGTCTTTCGCGCAGAGACAGAGATTGGCCTTTTCTGAAAGGAACTACTCTGCCCTCCCTCTACTCATTCGACTCACTTTACCCATTGCCGTAGAACACACAAACGGTGGATAGGAGTCGGAGGGTGGAGTAATATGTTTCGGAAAGCCCAATTATCTTTGTTTGAACTTTTAAATTCACGTCTAGCTTTACTTGGATAAATAAAACAGGTTTTTTATAATTGTCAGCTTACGTTTGGCACATTAACCTTTTAATCAGTTGTTTAGCCATGTAAGGCCTATTCCACGTTGTTTGCATTGAGATTATCTCTTTCACTGTTGCGTGTCAATTTTGTGAAGATTCAGAAACGTGGATGGGTTGTCGTCAGCATATCAGTAGCGAGTGTGCCAACAAATTATGTAGGCGAAGGTTTGCAGCTGGATGGCATTTTGCGTTTGTGGTTGCCTACTGGGGTTCTTTAGGCTACAGCCCCGTAACTTCAGCATTGCATCTCACTAGCCAGTGTGTGTGGCGCTACAAAGCTGCAGGAATTAAACAGGCAATTACATACTGGTCATGATGAACCGACAGAGTTGAAGAAGAGATGATTAGTAATTGGTCAGGCTATTACATTAATCAGGATTTCAAGGTGTGGGTATGTGAGGGTATTTGTCTACAGTAGGTGATCAAATAAAGTGAAATACACAACTTTGCTTAATTTAATGTAGGGCCTAAATATAGCCTAATGTGCCTGCTGGTGTGTCAGTGTTGGCCTATATTTTTTTTTTGTATTATAAATACATAGATAAGCCTAATTTTAATTCAAATTTCCCAGACTGTTTCAAAAGAATGGGTTTTTATTCTAGTAGGCTAGTTGATGTGATGTTTTGAGGAATATAAGGTCATGTAAATTTGTCAAATCATGGAAAAGTCATGGAAATTCTCTGGAAATGTGTACGACCCCTGCTTTTTCTTCTAAGTTCTGCTTTTTTGTGTAAAGGGCTGTGTTTGTATACTGTTGCTTCTTGACTGAAATAATGATGTGCTTGATTATGGTGCCATCTGCCTGCAGCTCGAGGAGTTACATATCTGTTTGACATCCAAGCGAAGACCTTTAACCATGTGTACGATGGAAAAGATGTGATCGCCCAGGCTAGAACAGGGACGGGAAAAACATTCTCCTTTGCCATCCCCCTTGTGGAGAAAATCCAGGCCGATGCAGAGGACAAAAAAAGGGGTAGAGCCCCAAAGGTATGACTTGGCAGACTCAAAAGCACCCTTGTGTGCCTATATCGGTATCCAGAGCGCAGTAGTCCCTTGGGTCTATTTGAATTTAAGTTTTTAAATATTTGAGTTTTTGAATTTAGATTTTTTTTTTTTACTGCTTGTATTTCTCCAGGTTTTGGTTCTGACTCCAACAAGAGAGTTGGCCATTCAAGTGGCTAAAGACTTCAAAGATGTCACCAAGAAACTGTCTGTTACATGCTTTTATGGAGGAAGTTCTTACAATCCCCAGAGTAAGTATGATGTTGGTGTCGATAATCACATACTTGAATGTGAATTCCGAGGATGAATTTTTCTTCACGGATGAAGTGAACTAAAGAGACCCTGTTGTTAATTTGTTTTTCCCTTGTTACTTGACATCATGTGCATGGTTATCTGGTGAAGTTATATTGTCGTCTTTGTTGTCATACTCAGTTGACGCTATTAGAAATGGTATTGATGTGCTGGTGGGAACACCTGGACGAATCAAAGATCATCTTGAGAACAACAAACTGGACTTGTCCCTGCTGAAGCATGTGGTACTGGATGAAGTGGACCAAATGCTTGACATGGGTTTCGCAGATTCGGTGGAGGAGATTCTGTCCACCTCATATCAAAAAGGTCTGTTTAGGACAGTTTTTTCAACTCTGCATATTTGTGATACTGAACAAAAATATAAACAACACATTTTGCTTACATTTTGCATGGGTCACATTCGATTAGCATGTAAACATATCCTAGAGAACGGTCAAACTCGGTACACATGTGTTATTAACCCCTAGGTTAATTTTGCACCGGAATTGTCCTTTAATCAGGATCTTTTAATGTTACTTGTCCGGTAAATTATTTATCTATGTGAAGTGCTAATCAACACAGATTTGAACAAAAACATTTCAGTGAAATAAGCCATTTGTGTGTATAAAAGAAATATTACATCTTACTTCAATTCATGATCACAAATTCTCAGTGAAACTGATTTACTGTCTTACCATTTAAAAAAATAAAGAAGAAAGCCAATTAAGCATTGCATGTTAATATGCAAACAAAAGAAAGGCTCATAAAATGTTGTCCTGAAACCTGACCCATTAGATTCCTTTGTCTTTGTTTAGTTTATTGTTGGCAAACATCAGCATGGTGTACTTGAACCTGAACTGATTTATTCACAGACTCGCCAAGCAACCCTCAGACACTTCTCTTCTCTGCCACCTGCCCATCATGGGTGTACGCCGTCGCCAAAAAGTACATGCGACCTCAGTGCATGCATGTTGATCTGATTGGCAAGAAGACCCAGAAAGCTGCCACCACTGTTGAAGTAAGTTCTATATGACCGTGTGAACAGGTGCATGGTGTTATGCTTTAGGTGTTCATTGACGTTGTTGATGATGGCAACTTTGGCAACTTGATGGTTCCACATTAGTTTTCCTTCCTCGTTCTTGCTTCTAAAAAATGCCCTCAGTGGAACTTCCCCTGAGGCTTGAATCCGTAATAAGGGTGAACTATGCAGGTCTTGCATATCCTTATCATCCATCAAGTCAATCTCAACCTTTTGAAACGTCATGACTGGCCTTGAAGTCTGGTTCTTGAAAGATGTGATCATCAAAATAAACAAGTCTGAAAAGCCGATATTAAGAAGTATGCTTTGTTTGTGATCTTGTGATTTCCCCCCCCCCCCTTGCGTCCTCAGCACCTGGCCATTGCCTGCCACTGGTCTCAGAGGGCTGCAGTCATCGGAGATGTGGTGCGGGTATACAGCGGAAGCCATGGCCGCTCCATCATCTTCTGTGAAACCAAGAAAGAGGCCAACGAGCTCGCCATGCACAGCGCCGTCAAACAGGTACCCCACAAGCCCCATATCTCTTTAGCATCTGCTAGGGTTCTTATTGCTGGTCAAATTTGCTGGTCATTGCTGGTCAAAACAGATTTACACATTGATAAAAAATATAAAAATGTAAAACTATATATAAACTTACTTCATTAAGCACTTCTTATGTGTTATGGTTTGTATAATATTGTTTTATTTCCATTAGGCTGTTGATTCATTTGACATTGTTGTTTATTATTGATATTGTCCTTATCAATGTAGTCTTACTATGCAAGCGAGTCTTAGGCCTTTTTATTTTTATGATTTGTTTTCATATTTTTCTTTTAATTTATATGTAGATTGCCCCTTTGCGTGACGTATTTGTCACTCTTCTTCCTTCATTGGAAGAAGATGAGGAAATGGAATTAATTATCTCCTAAACTGACTGACTCGTAATGAATAATTAAATAGCAATGCCACATCTTTAAAATTCCATATAACTCAGTCAGAGAACTTACATAATTTGTGGAGAGTAGGACTGTGACGATACCCACATCGCGATCGCAATACCGCGATCATGTGATGCCTACTGCAGTTGAGCTCATTACTGCATTTTTTTCTCTTTAATTTCCGCAAAACCATGGTAAGGAGGTGGCCTCTCCACTCAGGCCATATCTTTTTAGTGTGTGATGTTTTCTCTCCATCTTTGACTGTTCAACAGAGTTGTCAGTCCCTCCACGGGGACATTCCTCAGAAGCAGAGGGAAATCACATTAAAGGGCTTCAGAAACGGCACCTTTGAGGTCTTGGTAGCCACCAATGTCGCTGCGCGAGGACTGGACATCCCAGAGATTGACCTGGTGGTGCAGTGCTCTCCTCCCAAGGTGTGTTTTTCTTATCTCCACCATCATTTTTTTTTGTCTCCTTCTTGGAACTAGGATTTGGTGATTCATACATTACATAAGGTCAAGCACGCAGCCCGTATGCCAGTGTGTGTTTCTTTACATGCAGTCTTTGTGCTCTGACTGATTTAAGAGAATAGGTGACATTTCATTTTATCCGTTAATTAAGCCTCACCCTGAATACTGAAGGTGGATGAAGGCTCACTTAAGGTGATACATGGGTCAACCTTTTGAGCAATGCTGCTGCCGGGCAACAACATAACCGGTTCTATGTGTTTGATTGGATCATCATGACCCAATACTCAGAAACGTTGCCCTGCAGCATTGCTTCAAGGTTTCTTGTGCCTCATCAGTTTTAGACCAGTATGCCAGTCCAGTGAAGCAGAGGTGGAATGGGTTTCTGATCTCTTTTGTGTTCATTAAAATGATGTTGTAAAGCTGAAAGCAAACCAAAATGAAGGCAGGGAAACAAACAAGACACTGACTAAGATAGACTAAGACCGATATTAGAAACACAAAGAAGTGAAACAAACTAGTTAAGTTGTGCATATTTACACGTTAAGGTGACCGGTGGGCACAGGAGGCAGCATTTTGAAGTAGATGTCGTATTGTTCTCTCCTGGACTTTAGGACGTGGACTCCTACATCCATCGCTCTGGCCGTACCGGCAGAGCGGGCAGGACGGGTGTGTGCATCTGTTTCTACCAGCGCAAAGAGGAAGACCAGCTCCGCAACGTCGAACAGAAAGCGGGCATCACCTTCAAGCGTGTCGGTGTGCCCACAGCCAATGACATCATCAAATCGTCCAGTAAAGATGCCGTGAAGTGAGTGCAGAGCTATCTGTGGAGGGACTTGGATGGCATGGCTCTTTCAGGAAGAGGTTTAATAATCAGAGTGCCTGCATTGTAGATGGGACACCGTACAGTGTTTTTTGCTATATTTTCTTGGTGTACTGTTGTGTATAATGTACAGAAGCTTAATGGTTCTGCTGCAGTACTTTGCTAATTGGAACACAATCAAACAAACCAAAGGGGTTTCAATCCTCATTCAAATAATTGGACTTTTAATGTATAAGTAAGGAAGTGTGTATATGTACTCTTTTGATCCCGTGAGGGGAAATTTGGTCTCTGCATTTATCCCAATCCGTGAATTAGTGAAACACACTCAGCACACAGTAAACACACAGTGAGGTGAAGCACACACTAATCCTGGCGCAGTGAGCTGCCTGCTACAACGGCACTCGGGAGCAGTGAGGGGTTAGGTGCCTTGCTTCAGCCGTGCCTACTGGTCGGGATTCGAACCAGCAACCCTCCGGTTACAAGTCCGAAGCATTAACCAGTAGGCCACGGCTGCCCATGTCCTTGACTCCATCTCCATTAGTTCGAGTACTAATTTGGGGGTGTTCACTCTGTGTGTCTCGCAGATTTCTGGACTCTGTTCCTCCAGCTGCTGTGGGATATTTCCGGGAGGCAGCGGAGAGGCTGATTGAGGAGAGGGGGGCGGTGGAGGCCTTGGCGGCTGCCCTTGCTCACATCTCTGGGGCTACCAGCCTTGAGCAGAGGTCCCTCCTCAACTCTGATTCGGTGAGTTTGTGTGTGTGTGTACGTGTGGAAGAGACTTGGGTCATCTTAGACTTAGGCACACCATTGCAAACCTTATTCTGATGCAGGTTATATAGACCAGCCTTTTTCAAACTTCTTTGACCTGAGGCCCGGTCATGGCAGACTTTGGCTCATCTTGTTGCCGCATAGAACACAGTGGGCTAAATTGCTATTAAATCCGCTTAGCATCGTGACCATGCTGTGCAAATTTGTTCAAAACTGCTGCATTAAAGTTAAATTATATAATTAAAGTAAACTCTGCTAAGGTCTTATCACAACAAAGTACATTGAGGAGACTAAACTAAGTTAAGTTACAGTATGCAATCAAGCAGTATCTCAATGCTAACGTTAGAATACTGTTTGGGTGTCAAGTTTAGCATGCTTACTTGCAGCTGCTTGTATTCGTAATGCAGGGCTCATTTTATTGACTCTGAATGTTTGCAAAATCTCGATGTAAATGGAAAAGTGTTTTCCAAGACTCAAAAGTGCTTGTCCAAAGGAGAAGTACGAACCGTTATTTGAACTAACTACATTATGAATTGCATCCACACATCAGCAGCCTTTTAACTGTGTTAATGTTAATTGCAAGGATTCCCACACGAACGTCTTAAATTGACAGGCACTCAATTAGACATACACTACTGAACTTTATTGAATGCTACCTCTGACTAAGAATGCATTACTTTGCACTTCTATAGTCTTTTATTTTGGAATCTTAAGAGCAATAAACATATATATTGCAATGTTAAAGAATTCATGTTTTTTTCATTCAGATATGTAAATAAACATGTATAAGTTGCTATTAGTGAATTAATGGGGAGATAATCGAATCGAAATCGAATCGGACTGAAAAAATGAATCGTTAGATTAATCGATGCATCGAAAAAATAATCGCTAGATTAATCGTTTAAAAAATAATCGTTTATCCCAGCCCTAGTGTCGTTAAATAATTAAATGGCCTTCCAACAGGTTGTCTGTATTTTATTTTTTAAGTAGGAGTAGGCACTTGTAGTTAGTTCTAAGTACAGTGTTTTGTTGAATGACCGCTTGGTGTCTGCCTCATTTCAGGGATACACAACGATGCTTATGACCTGCTCTATTGAGATGCACAGCATCAGCTACGGCTGGCGCTGCCTGAAGGAACAACTGGGGGAGGATATCGACGATAAGATCCAGCGCATGACTTTCCTTAAAGGAAGGAAGGTAAGACACTGAATTTGCCTACATTTAAACATCAAAACAAATGTATTCTTTCAAGGTGATTTTGGTTTGGTGTAACAATTTTGTCTTTGTGTTTTGATTTTGTTTCTGTAGGGTGTCTGTTTTGATGTTCCGTCCGACAAGGTGAAAAGCTATCAGGTATGAAAACCTCTGTGTGTGTGTGTGTGTGTGTGTTAGGGAGTGAGAACCAGCAGAAGAGGGAGGTAAGGTGTGGGGGTGATTTTGATTGGTTACCTTGATCAGCTGGATAGTGACAAATGTTTGAAATGCAAGCCTGTAAATGCCATGTGTGTACACACAAGCTCATTTTCCAAGCAGCTGCAGAGTACCAGTACACAGCAAATTATTATTTCAAGCTTGGGGATGTGAGGCTTCGCAGTCTTCAAATTACACAACAGTCCAACGACTGTTTTCTTGCCTTAACGTGTATATTGCAGAGTCCATGTCCGAGTCAAGCAGATGTATGTTAGCCATTTTTTCTGTGATAGATGTACAGTATGCTAGCTGTGTTTGATCCGTTTCAAACTGCACTTAATGCCACGCTGCCCTGTTAGGTACTTTCTGTGACAGCAGTTAATCCTGCTTCGAATGGCCTTCCATTTTCATGCAAGTAAGGATGAGAATTAACAAGTGCTTGTTTTAGCTATTGGACTTCAGTGTGAAAGTTAGGGTCAGAACAGCAGGAAGTTCTTTTACAAAACTCCAAATCAAATGATAGGGTAAGTGACTGTATCAGTCAGTTTTTTTAAATATGGTCAGCTCTCAATTCTGTGAGAAAGAGGTTAGGGCAATGAAATGCTTCAGTTAATGTTGCTGCCTTAACTTGCAAGCTTAGTGGTAATACTGATTGTTCGTGATGACCGAAGTCTACATGCACGCTATCAAGCCAAGAGCAAGTCTAACAGACTACATATATGCATATATATTTTGGGGGTCATATAAATTTATACTTACTTACTATTACTAACAGATTTTTGTTAATATGGATACGCATGTTACGGCAAACAGACTTATTTTTAAGTAAGACCTAAACATAGTAAAATATGGATGATCCTTGGTCCACTGCTGGTTACGTGGAGAAGAGACAGTTTTGGCTATTAGTAGATTATGGATAATTCTGGTCCAGGCTTTTTGGGTCAGTACTGCTGACTTGTAGAAGTAAGTTCACATGTTTTTTGAGAATGAACAGATCTTTTGAGCTAGAAAACATATCACAAATATTCCCCATCTCTAGAATATGCCGCTTACTGAAATAAAATCCCTTTTGTGCACTTTCAGGACGCCTGGACAGACGGTCGTCGGTGTCAGTTGACCATTGCCACAGAGCTGCCCGATATGGAGGAAAACATGCGTAACCGTGGTGACAGAAACTCCAACGGCTTTGGTGGCCGCTCCTTTGGTGGTAGGGGAGGAGGCGGCAGCCGTGGATTTGGCAACAGGAACGGCAACAACAGATGGGGAGGAGGAGGAGGAGGAGGAGGAGGAAGTCGAGGAAGAGGGGGTTTCGGACAGAAACGCAGCTTCAGCAAGGCCTTTGAATAACCAAGGGCCTACACACACATTTGGACTTGAGGTGACTGTTGTCAGCCCCTCAGGCTGGCTTTTTTGGGATGTTTTTTTTTGGGGGAAAGCTACTCCATACTGGAAAGTTTCTCCCCGAAATGTTCATGCTATGAGCTGATTGCTTTGCAATTTGGTATTTAAATGTCACAATTTAATGAGCCCATTCACTTGAATGCGATGAATCATTAAACATGGTCTTATAAGAAATCCTGGTTTTGTGTACATCATTTTACCTCATAATTAGGGTGTAGGAAGTCACCAGAAAGAGCATCCATGACTAAACTAACAGGCAAAACTGAGTTTATTTAGGAAGGCAAACAGTGTTGGTACAAGCTAAATAGGTACTTTCTACAGGCAGCCATTGAAGGTTAAACTTGTTGGCTTCATTCACATTATAACAAATTATCAATAAAATATGTATAAAATGTATTTAAAAAAGTAAATATTCTATCCATAATTTGTCTTCACTCTTGCACCTATAAAAGTTGTCCTTGAATGATGGTGTTGAATTGGCCGTCCCTTTGTAAGGGGCATCCTGGACTGTCCATGGTGTCACCTGCAAATATACATCAACATTATGAACTTTAACAAGGTATTCATACAGTTTGAAATTTGTAACAGGCAGTGCTTCACACACCATTACTTCTATGAATTTGTTTCAACCAAACACTATTTTAATTAATAAGTAAATGGTTTATCGTCAGATCTACATCTAAGTTTGCATACACTGCCCAATTGCATTCATGAATGTGTACTGTTATGTACAAAATTAGTCCAGGCTGAGGATAGTTCTACCCAAAATTGGTCATCTCAGTAAATCTGAATTGGAAGTGTATTTTGGTTGCTGCATCACTAGTATTAATTGGTGATACTGACCGAAGTCCATCCACGTTGAGCTTGCTGGCCTCCAGCTTCTGTCAAACTCACTGGCGGGGTTCCAGTGGTCCACACTTTTGAGATGATCAACTATCTGTTGAATTGAAAGTCCATTTAAATACATTTCAATAATGAATCAATATGTTCATAGGCAAAGGGAGCATAAATAAGGTTTAAGACTTGCCTTCAAGACAGCCTCTGCCTGCTCCTGGTCATCACTGGAAACAAACTGGCCATCTGTGGGGGTTTCAGAAATGCTGTGAGTGATGTGTCCACAAGACTACTTAGAGGTTCTTATAGAACAGTTAGTTATGTGCCCTCCTACCATGTGCTTCAGTGTTGAAATGTGTCAGGGAATGGAAGTCATCTTTGGACCTGTCCTCTTCCTTTATGGGATTGAACGTGGGAAAATGATCTCTTCTGCAGAAGATGTTGGATATGGGGTCAGGCTCATCTTTTCTGTACTTACAGAAAGCCTCTGAGAAGACACAAAAACTGTTTCAGAGGACCGTGCAACTAGTGTTGCCTAAACTCACAATTTATTTCCAAGGACATATTGTTAAAAAATAAGGTAATTTAGGGTCCATTACAGCTACTTTTGGTGCTAAACAATCCTATACTGTAACAATATGAGTTTGCAAAAGAAAGACTGAGGTGTACCACTAGAACAGGGTTGAGACACCAAAGCTATTCTTACTTTTGAAAACAAGAACATGGTGACCCCTGAATGATGTCACTTCTGCTTTGAAGTTTACGTTTTCCCTTCGGGCCTGCTGTCAATATCATGTCATTGATGTACAGTATGTGCACCACTATACTAGAGAGTGAATGTCGGTGTTGCACAAGACCTGTTACAGTCATAAATTCTGCGCTACCTGTGAATCTCTCCAGTGGAGCATTTGTGACTGGTGACAGACAGGGAAGTCGGCTCTTGATGTCAACATCAGGCTGCTGCAGACCTTTGAAAAAGAACATTTCCAACACATTAATTCAGCATGTAGTAAATCTTGTAGTAAATAAAAGTTTTTCATTGACGTTTTCTGGTGGTCTTGGACTAATTTTGTTCCATGATTAGAAGCCTGTGACAAGCACATTTAAGATTATGGAGTGACATTTGGTGCTTGCCTTTCCTTCTCCTCTGGCTCTTGGCACTTGGTAGCATCACATAGACCCTGTAGGCGTTGGTCCCCTTCTTCATGCTCTTGTCATGCAGCTCCCTCACATCTGGCAGAGAATTGAGAGCGCAGCGGAAATTCGCTTTCCATGTCTTGGGGTCTGGCTTGTCTATGCCAGGTTTGTGCCTGCCTTGGATGCATGGGAAGAAACGTTTACTATGAAAACAGATCTGTAGTGATAAGGCAGTCACTTCTGTTTGAGCATGCCTGCTCTGGCATTCTGTTTTTGTTTTTTGGCATATGGATATGAAGTGACCATGGTCCACCTAATCTCATCAATAAACACCCACAGCAAACACAGGCAATACAAGCATACTCGGCGGTGTTCATGAAACCTTGATATTTGCTTTGTTCATTACTTGCTACCACTGTTGTCAGCCTTTGGTTGTATTCAGTTTCGGAATACACCAAAACAATATAGAAGATTGACTGATTGGGAAGCTCAGTGCAACTTGTTTTTATCTACACTGATCTGAACTGTTTCAGGACTGCTAGAATGTTGTTTACCTTGGGGAGGGATTTTGATAAACCACAGCGTACAAGTTGAAATTCAAGATGCCTTTATATATATTTCCCTTTTGTCAAAGTGTTAACACATCTGCAGTCAGGCATGTTTGCTGTTTTCACATGCGGGCAGGCATGTTTGCTGTTTTTGTGTGTAACCCTTTGATGATGCCTTGGGTAATTTCCAGAAATAGGAATAGGAAATAGGAGCATTGATTAGTTGGAAAATATAGAATAAAAAAATGTGACCCCTTACATTTTATCATACAAAGCGAATTGTCAAATAGTACAAAGGGCATTATGTAGCTACCAAGTTGGTTCCAGCGTAGCTCTGTCTAAGCCATCACAATGGAAATCAGAATCAGAAACCATCAGTGCTTCACTAGTTAACACGCTTGTTGTTGCTTTTATACCTTTTTAATTACTACTTTTAATTTATTCTTTAAAGTTGAGCTGGCTCTGGAGCACAAGAATTCCATTACTTATAATTCCTTTTATGAGTACATGACAATAAACTACTTGAACTTGAACCAGTACTAGAGTATTTTCAAATGTAACTCAGCCAGGGACTTGCTTTCTACATTGTTGTTTTACAGCATTCTTTCAACTGTCAAGGAAGTCCAACCATGGAATAATGAAGCCATACAGGAACATCATTAGACTGCACTGTCACAAGCACACAACTCTAATGATGGATAGGAGTGCTTGTTTTGGCTTGGCAATCTGATATTTACACATGCAACTGTATCTGCATCCTTAGACAGCATGCTTGAGAAAGTGTAATTAGAGATCCTTGCTCTTGTCGCTGTTTGTCTGAACTTGCCCCTTACCAGTGTGAATTGCCCAGTTTCGAAACAGAGTGGCGTCCTTGTCTATATTCCAACCATGTCGAGCAGCATGTTTCCATGGAATCTGGAAAACCCTGGCAGTCTGTAGTGCATTAAACAATTGAACAATCTGTAGAGTTGATTGACAAAACAAAGTGTAATGCTATGAAGTTTTTCATACATATTTAAAGAGACTACCTGATAAGTATTAAGGTGCTTAATCAAAATGAATTACTCAATAGTGTAGTCTTGATCTTCATGAAAAATATTCTATCTAAGAGATGATAAACGGCTAATAAATCTTGCTCTAGTTCATAATGTTTCCTAGGTATGGCAGCTTTCTTTGTGTGCAAAAAAATGCTATTAATTAGCATGTCTGAAGGCTACTTAAGTTGCGACCCATGAATCACATTTTAAATGCCCACAGCTTACCTCATCAAGCCAAACAACTCCAGGGTACTTTCCGGAATGAATCTGCTCCTCTAGCCATGGGCGAAGTCGTAGACGACCTTGGTGCATCCTTGATTGATGCCTCATTGGATCACCAGGAGTTCTCCCAACGTTCAGTGCTGACCAAGACACAGTGCAGGTTCAGATATATCTCTCCAGGGACTAATAAACTCTCACTCCATAAATAGTTGTCATAAGTCAGTTTTCTTCAAGCAGTTCTTTTGATGGTAAATCTGAAGTTTAAAGCTAGGCAGTAAGTCACCTTAAGAGAATAAAGAAACATTATTATCAATAAAAGAATAAAAGACCAGGTATTTACATGGAAGCAGTCCAAGGAGCTTTAAATGAGCCATGTCTTACCTTCTCCTTAGTTTGAAGAGTCAGCAGTGTTTCCCAGAAGTACTTGGTGCATCTCGAAACTTGACAGATTGGAAAACATCTAGTGGTTAAATTATTCTCTTCCTGGTGTGGGCAAGGCTGAAGAGTGATAATCAGTGCATGGCTCACCTGAACTTACAGGTTTCCCTTGCTTCCAGCTCTCTACCTGAGAATTTCTGATGAACTCGGTCTCAGACAAAAACTTACCCTAATCTTTTCCCCCTCCTGTAGATCTCTCCTCCCACTACCTCCCACTGTCATATGCTTGCATCTGATCATACTAGGGCTTGGCTCATTGCTTCTTTTTCTTTTTCACCACTTTTTTTGGGAAGGGGGGGAATTAATTTATCTCATGAAATAGTTTTGTATCATTGACTGACTTCTGGAATTAATAGATGAGCTTAACATAATGCATGTCTCTATATAAAAAGAGGTGGCAACCGCACACTGTTATATTTTTTTTACAGTTTTTTTTTACAACGCGTTGCTCAATAAAAATCACTAAAAAAATATAACAGTGTGCGGTGGCCACCTCTTTTTATATATGAACTTTAAAACCTGCAATCCACCAGCACCTTGTTTAAGTTGGCTGTGCATTGACATCATTATGTTTTATATAGAGTCACCACACTGCCACCTGTGGTTGTATAGAGTAACCTGTGGTAGCTCTATACAAAACATATTGATGTCAATGGTGCATTTTGCCCATGTTCAGGGTGGAAAGTGAAAAAGAAAGATTTGCATAAGACAAGTCAAATTGGTGTTTTTAAAAAGAAAATATCATTGAGAATAAAGAAAAAAATATTAAAACAAATCTTTGTATATTCCCACAAGGTGTTTAGGTGCTCTGAAAATGAGAACCAAAATTATTTTTTAGACTTCTAAGGTCTGCTGTTCAGACCCTGAAGGAATTTATTTTCTGTTCATTGTTTTTTGTGAGAGTGTTTCTACTTATCTCAGTAAGGAAAATAAATCAAGAGCCTATGTTGAGTACAAATATGTCTTCTGAAGGCTTAAACAGAGCCCAGCCAAAAACTCCAATAAAATTTGTATCAACTTTGAGGGACAGCTATGACCATGCAGGATTATCCAGACCAAACGTGACGATTTTGCTACATACTATTCCTATTTATGTACCAGTATGCAAAATTTGAGCCTCCTACATGGTTTAGTTCTTGTTCTCAATGATTAAGTGTGAAGCAAAGAAAATCGAAGTAAAGCTTACAAAACACTGTAGTGATGGCACACTGAATGACGCATGAGTGTGGCGCACTCCACTTTCGACTTTCGATTCCATTAGATTCCATTGTTTCCAATACAACCCTCCACGACACCACCAAATTCTTTCACTGCTTGTAGATTATGATTCAGCTCAATATTTGTTGCCACTACTCATAAAATCCATTGTTTATCTACACAACTCCACATATATCAAGAGAATGTGCACTCGTTTTACTAAATTATGCTCTCATTATACTAGATTGTGTGCTCAATTTAGTAAATAGTGCACTTATTTAAAATGAACGCACAATCTAGTAAAACGAGCTCACTAAAGTGCACTAAATTAGTAAAATGAGCACACAATATACCGGTACTAAATTGTGTGCATTATCAGTCCAATGAGCACACAATTTAGTAAAACAAACGCATTCTCTCAATATACAAAAACATTTTGCAATGATATCTCCTGGGCTCTATGTATGCTTCTCAGCTGAAAAATTTAACGCTGGTGTTAGTGGGCAAGTGACAGAAAGTGTCGATGCACTATGTGCAAAGGCCTTAATTCAATTCCAATTAAATCCAAGGCCTTAATCATAATATACTTGTCTCTCTGTGACTGCTCTGTGAGTTATCTGTTTGTTCTGTGTAGACTTACAGTATTATGCGGTCACATTTTAGATTGATGATAGTCCAAATTTCGTGTTTGTTTTAGGTTTTTTTTTTTTCATTGTTTCCCCATGATTACAGCACAGTTATTGTCAGTACAGTTTTTTTTCTTCTTTCTGGACCGCTCCAGTAAGCCTTCCGCTGCGTGTTCTAAAACCCCTGGAACCTACGGCCTCATGGCTCTTATGATGTCAAGAACTGTCTGAATCTTTGTAAGCACATCATATTATAATATTATCAGAGACGGTTGATAAATATTAAGGATCTTTGGTATTATCATATGCCAGTTTTGTAGCCTTATGGTCTAAGCAGAGATTAATCAGTAGTCACGAGAACCTTCCCAGCGCATTCAGCACAAAATGAATACTTGTACTGTTAAAAATAAATATATGTTTTGTATCATTACTGTTTATCTGTATCACACTAAAACAACACATTTATGTATACTGTATTTGAAGAAGAATATATTTTAAGCTAGTCAAACCTCGTTGGATGTATCACATTTTACATCTCTCATTAGCATAAAGGTTGTAAAACTTGTTTTCTCTGAGAGTTATCTTTGAAACTGGAACCACCCACAGCAGGTGTATATAAAGTGTTTGATGTAGGAAGAGGAAGAAGTTGTGCTTGAGCTGGTGAAGGAGGACATGGAGGAGGTGGATATGGAGTACTTGAAGAGCGGGGACAAGGAGTGGGACATGGAGGAGGATTTGAAGCTGAGGAACACAACTTTCAGGTATCTGTAATTATTATTATTATTATTATTATTATTATTATTATTATTATTATTATTAATATCAATATTATTATTAATAATAATAACAATAATAATATGACCCTTTTCCTATTTATGAATGATTAATTTGTTATCAAGATCAAAATGCAACATGAATTATAATCAGTAAACAGCAAAGAATTCACAGCAGTAAACATTAAAGACAAGAAAAATGCTGAATCACACAAGTGAAAAATTAGCTTTATGGTTCAATTTAATGTAGCTATGGGGATGGTATAAGTATATATACTCTTTTGATGCCGTGAGGAAAATTTGGTCTCTGCATTTATCCCAATCCATGAATTAGTGAAACACACTCAGCACACAGTGAACTCAAAGTGAGGTGAAGCACACACTAATCCCAGCGCAGTGAGCTGCCTGCTACAACAGCGTCGCTTGGGGAGCAGTGAGGGATTAGGTGCCTTGCTCAAGGGCACTTCAGCCATTCCTACTGGTCGGGGTTCAAACCGGCAACCCTCTGGTTCCAAGTCCGAAGCACTAACCAGTAGGCCACGGTTGCCCCAATGAAAAATGAGCTTTATGATTCAATTTAATGTAGCTATGGGGATGGTGCTCATAAGCCCAGCTGTGATGCCCAGTAACTGTTGCTTCCCATCAAGACTGCATCTCCTCTGACATCTTGGTCTTGACTTTGACTCTGAACATAAAAGTGTACTCCAAACTTTGTGAATTTAAAATGCACTAAATAACTGCAACCAATCATATTCTTGTATGATTATAATTTAATTTACATTTAATTACATGCTAACTTCATCAGAAAAGTTGACACTTAAGATAAATATTATACAACCCTAGGCCTCCCTCAATCACTGTTGTCATGCTTTAAGATGGTCCAGAATACAGTGGCAAGGCTGCTGACTGGTACCAAAAAACAGGAGTTACCTCAGTCTTAGACTCCCTTCACTGGCTCCCAGTCCATTTCAGGATCCAATTCAAGATTCTGTTAATGGCTTTTTAAAGCACAAAATGATCTGGCTCCAACCTATATCTCTGACCTTCTCTACATCCCCTTTCTTGGCTAAGACAAAAAGGTGACAGAGCCGTTGCAGATGCTGCCCCATGCTTATGGAATCAGCTGCCACCTGATATAAGAACTGCCCACTCCATTTTGAATCCAGGCTCAAAACCCACCTGTACTCTCTCGCCTTCTCTGCCCTCTAACTTGCTATGTTTGCTTTCTGTGACCTGCTGTTCCTTGTTTATTATGTATATGTATGTGTATATGTATTTTATTTTATCTTTATTTTTTTCTGTTTTGATTGCACTCTGTAGAGCACTTTGGTCAGTGCAAGCTGTTTATAAATGTGCTTTAGAAATAAATTGTACTTACTTGCTTACTTACTGCACCCCATTTCATTTGCATTTTGAAATTCCCTGGGCAAATGTTTAAGCCTCAACTTCCTTGTTGACTTAATTTACGGTCACATCAATTATGCATGAGAGTGTCATCTCTGGATTTTTCACATGCCATACAGGTCTCGCACAAAGGCATGTTTGGCATTTACTCAAGAATGCCATCAGAATCAGAACAATAAGCAGAAATGATGGATGGGGTTTCTTGGAATTTGTTATATACCCTATCAGAGATGTAAAAGTTGAGTTGTGCCAATTAGAATCAGCTGGTTTAGTGAATGGTTGAAGTAAATATGTGGCAGGACTTTTACTTTCTGAAGCCGGACTTTTACATCACTGTATATAATTTACTCTTAATTATGACTTAATTTACAGATCATATCCTCATGAAACAGATCTTGAACACAATAAATATTCATAATCACATAAACAAAACAAAATAGAGTGAATTGATAATCACATACAAATGTGTGTACAGCACACAATTATATCACCTGTATCTAATTCGCTCCAGCAGGGGAAGCAGGACCCCGCGGTGTATTAATTTAATCATTATATAAAATCAGATCTTACAGTTGACACATAGCCAAATTAACAATGTTTCATGAAAAGTAGCAATTTGGGTTCGTAGTGTAAATGTACAGTAGCCTACCTCATTTCACTTTGTGAAGAGAGTCACTCTGGCCTCTCATGATTGGGAAGAGCTTGTCTTCATAACTAGTCTTTCTTTTCCTCCCCACAACCTTGAGCCAGTGAATGCTTAGTTTATCCACTGTTTAACATGACTTACCAGACCATATCAGACAACTATGACATATGAGAATGTCTAACAGTTAAATAACATTATGTTTCATACGAATATGATAACAACAACAGTGACAAATTACATGTCAAAATGACAATAATAAAATGAATGAAAATGTCCTTTTGTAAGAAACCAAATGCACTGAAGAATTTAAAATGGCATGTTTTAATGCAAATTACATATACAGTTATATAATCAAATTAAATTGACTTTTCTAATGGCAGGAAATCGTGGGATTGTGCACGAGAGGTGCCCACAATCCAGGATGAACAGAAACCAAGAAAAATGCTGCGCTTCGTTCATTTGCTAGTCACCAGCCTAGCTGGTCTCATCATGTTTGGACTGGCATTTCTGAGCAAAGTAAGGCATTTACTGTATTTACCAAATGTTTGTCATGGGGCAATTCCATGCAAAGGTCATCCTTATCATGGAAAAAAAAAGTTGTGCATACGCAAATAGAACTGTTGTTAAAATCTTCATTTAGGTCTATATTTATTTATTGTTTGTAACTGATCTGATTGAATTTGATGGAGAATTACACTCTTTTTACATCATAAATATGGTGTGCAACCATACAGAAACAACATTTTTCACATGGTAATATTATACATATGTAAAAAGTGGATAAATGGACCCAAGGTTCAAACAAATTGTGCCATTTGACAAATTCCAGATTGACAATGGAATGGTAGAGCAATGTCTATGCTCAGCTTGCCTTTAAGAGCACAACTCCTTACATTTGTAAGGATTTTGTTTTTAAGTCAGCAAGTTCCATGGCCATGTCACATCCATAACGTTTTATAGGAAACGTTTATGCTACACACACTGTAACAAGATTCTGTGATTTTCACAGCATCACTGCTGTTTTTGATAAAAATGTGTACTGTATTTGTGAATACAGTATGTTGCTGTGGTTTCGCTATGAATTATGGTCAAAAATGGTCAAACTACAGTCAGAGCCCGTCTACTTATTAGACATTCTCTGCTACAGTAATAAAAATTTGCTGCGAATCATAACAGAGTAATAAATCTGACTCCTCCCTCACTTGTCAGCTTTTTGAAAATTTTGAAAAAACATGGCGGAAAATCAGTTGGGGTTTTCTGTTTTCTTTTTGCACATAAATACAAAGTTAAGCTCCCAGATAGCAAGGTGACATTGATATTATGTTGATTTTCCATCCAAATCATCATTTTGAAAAGATATTGAAAAGTCATGGATTTATGGTTTACTGGGAAATTTTGACGTGGTGATTGAAACGTGCACCGCGCGACGACGTTTGAACTGTCCGGCGGGAGATCATTTTTGAGCAACAGTTCAAGTCAGAGTCAGACCAACGGTGTTCAGCACTCTGTCAAGTTCGCAGCTCCACCTTAATGGTAAGCAAGCATTTATTTATGTAACGTTAATGTTTCATTGTACTACATTAAATTCGGGCATGTGTACAGTCTATGTACGTTGTACTGTCTAACTTACAAACTCATCCATGCTTGTTGGATCAACTAAGTAACATTAGGCTAGCTATCATAGTTGCTGATGCTGTGACGGTGGCATTAACGTTAATGTTTTATGTTACGTTAACGTTATGGAAGTCTCATTTATATTAGGCCTACCTTAGTTCTCAGTAAGTTACAGTTTATTAAATGTATATAATTTATATAAAACATTCGCTAGTAGTGCTAGGCCTAGTATGTTACTGTCACAATGTTAGGCTGAAGATGATGTGCTGCTGGTTAACGTTAACGTGGAGGTTTAGCTGCTACCAGCTAACTTATGTAACGTTAACTCCTCGTAATCATGTACGGTTTTGTGAGTTTAATAGGCTAACTTTAGCAATATTGATAAGTTAACTTTAAGTCACATCTGACTATCATTAACCGTTGTTCGGACGAACAGCGCGAATGGCTGTTGCTGCAAGCAAACATCATCAATGAGCTCACCCAGCTGGCTAACGTTAAATATACCTTGCGAAACTGAGTTATGCTAACACCATCTTCAGCCTGGCAATTTGACAGTAAACTCAAAAAACATACAGTATATATATAAATGATTATTCTAAAGTTTCACTTGTAAGTAGCCTTCAGTTTCAGTTGAAAATTGTTATCTAACACTGTTTATCTTTTTTTCTTCTATTTCTGCTAGGTGCTGCTTCACTCTGCTACTGGTGGATCAGGCTGACTGCAACCATTGGTCTAACGTTAGGATGCAGCACACGAGAATTTCTAAACGGAAAAAAGTGAATAAATGTACTTGCTTTTCAAACTGATAACAAGTTGTCAATGGTTATTTATGCAAGTTTGTGTAGCCTAAACCATACCTAGGCCTAGCCAAATGTATCCTGGCTGTAGATAAAGCAGGATATGAATTTCACAAAATTACTGTTTATAATATTACAGCACTGGTATTACTACTGTACTTAGTTACAGTATGATCCATAAGTACTGTGATTAAAAATACGGTAGACAATTCAATACTGTATACATTACAGCTCTGGTAGTACTACTGTAGTTTGCATTTACAGTTGTTGTCATATACAGTAGGTGTACTGTAGAGGGAAATACAGCAACTTGCTGGTTATTTGCTGCCAGCAACTTGCTGTACATTTTATGTTAAACTTGTTAGTGTACAGTGTTGATGCGACAATGTCCATAGTGTCTGTGCAAAGCTGATTTATATTAATGTAAAGTGAGATGACCAACAGAAGCCTGCGCTCCCGCACTACCCGACTCACCAACAGCTTCATACACCAAGCTGTAAGGATGCTGAACTCTCTCCCTCCTCTCCACCCTCAGCTACATAACACCCACAATGGCCGCCTGCACTACTCCACTTGCACACTTGTACACTTTACAACTTGTTGTTGTTGTCCTGAAAACACAACACTTCTGCTGCTCTTACATAACTTGCACCACTATGCCACTTTCTTTCTTAGGTCAAACAGAACTACCCAAGCCTTTTATTGGCCTGACTTTGCACTAGTATTTTATTGACTGTCTATGCACAATTTCAACCAAATTTTGCTGCTCTTATTTTTTTCATTATTATATGTGCCCTCTTATTTACTTATTTACTTACTTTTTTGTTTACTTGAATGTTATGTTTGTCTGTGGACTTAAATTGGTAAAATATGTCTTGTCTTCACCGTGCGATAGTGAGAAACGTAATTTCGATCTCTTTGTATGTCTGGAACGTGAAGAAATTGACAATAAAGCTGACTTTGACTTTGACAAATTGTGCCACTTTCTTGCTTTTAAAACCTTTAATGGTGCGTTATGGATGTTACATAATGTGAATTTACAAGACTGGAGACTTTATTATACCTCAAAGCCGATAAAATGTCTGTTTTGGTGGCATGTCAGTTTCAACGCATTTCACCTTAGTGTTTACAATTGACATTTCAAAGATTATTAGGTTGATCAAAACCACAGGGAGGCCTTGCCTAACCATTAGCAAAACAAACATAATATTAAAATACCTCCAGTGATTAGCCTAGCCATAGCCTATTTTCAAGTGGCCTAATAACGAAAATCTGAGCGATTATCTTCCTGTAGCTGTTGTACAGTAACTGGATTATCGTGTTAGCTGGTGAAGATGGCTGACTTTGCAGCTGGAGTTAACATAGCAACCTCCTTCTGTTGCAGATCTGTTCAGCCTGTCGTTCACGTCTGCTTAACACAGTTTAATTTTAAATGTGACGCGATATGCCAGCATTTGAAGTGTCAGGTCCTCTGTAGCTAATACCCACAGAGTAACATAAGTAACGGCAGCAATAAACTAGATGTACCGCATGGCGGTACAAAATATGACCGCCTCTCAGTCCTGCATATTCTCTTCGCAAAAATAAATCACGCTTGTCAATTTGTCTCCCTTTTCTACATCCCTTTTCTCTCATGTGCATGTAAATGAGTGTGTGCATATGTGAGTTTGCTTTTGTTTATAAGTGTGTGTGTGTGTCTGTGTGTGTGCATGTGCGTATGAGTGCCTGTGTTTGTGTGTTTATGTGTGTGTGTGTGTGTGTGCGTGTGTGTGTTTGCACGCGCACATGCATATGCGTGCCTGTGTTTGTGTTTATGTGTCTGCATTCATGTGGGTGTTTGTTTGTGCATGTGTGTGTGTGTGTGCTTGCCTGTCTGTATGTGTTTATGTGTGTGTGTGCTTGCCTGTCTGTATGTGTGCGACTGTGCGTGCATGTGTGCATGTGCGTGTGTGCACATGTAGGCCTACTTCATGTGTGCAAATCACAAATGAGTGGGTATGGGTTAGGTTGATGCGGGCTCTTGAGACTAACATACCATAAATATTTTGTCATCTTGGGTGCAACGGTTCAGGTATGGCTAGTTATTTAAGGGAGTGGCCACCAAGATTCATGTTCCCTGGTATTTCAGTAACCCGGGAATCACTGACCAAAATTGATGACGGTAAAAGAAAAAAAAAGAAAAATATTTTTTATATTTTAAATGTTGTTGTCCTGATTCTTCCTGTGTCTCTTAGTGGGCACTGAGGAAGCAATACTTTCATCGCTAGTTTTTCATGATTACTATTTCAATTGTTTCATATCAAAATTCACTACTTAATTATGTGTTTTATGTAGTTTGTCAAGGACTGGTTCAGACACGTCACATCCATAACGTGAAACCGTCACATTCATAAGTTTTCCTAATGCATTACGAAAATGACGCATAGTTTCAAAAACACACTATTTGTGTTCATTCAAGTCTCCTTCATGCTACATATATCATAGTTTCGGCAGTTTCCTTCAAAATTCACAGAGTTTGTAGAAAACCTGTAATCTCTCACAAAAGTGTGTCCATTTCATGTCACTTCCATAACGCTGATAAAATGCCTTGTATTCTTAGGATGAAATTGATTATATGAAATTTGAGGATTTCTCAGTATTCAGAGGACAGAGGTTACATTAAAAGTTATGCAAATGAATTCACTGATACTAATTTTGCCCCCACTCTAAGACATTTTGTTTACCAATATGAGTCCAATTGTCACATCCATAACGCTGGAACTGCCCCATGTGTATTTACTGTATTTACCAATGCCTGCATCTGTTTCCTACCAAGGAACTGCACATAGTGATGAGATTTCTATGAGATGTTTCAAGTAGATAAGAGTCTGCTAAATGATAGCCTTCAAGAAATGCTAATGTTTTCTTGTTGTAAAACTGAGTGTTGTCTGTTTCCTTTTCCTATTCGACAGTCATCATTTTTGATCTTGATAACGATAACAAATCCGGACGGAATCACCATTTCTACAAAGCCGTACGCCTCGCTCTTCATAGGAGTACTTCTCACTGCACCCAGTGTGTTAAGCCTCCTAAAGAACATGTGGAAAATTTCTTTCAAAGACTCCAAGACTCCCTCAAGAAAAACATTGTTATGGGTAATTGATACTCAAGCTTCACATTACATTTACATATTTTAACATGTTCTGATTAAACTATAATTCTAATAATGAACATTATGTTAATGGCCATATTGTTTCTCTTCAACAGGTGTGCTCTATCGACATAGTTGTGTCACTCGGTTCTGCTGTGCTCGCCCTTGTCACGATGCCCCATTTTGACATCCTAACAAATGTGATGATCCTGAACAGCATAGGAATACTGTCTGCTGTCTTCCAAGTGATTGCCAATGTAAGAGCCAGAGGAAGAAAAAGATTTACTATCATTTCATTGATTGCAGTGGTTTTACTTCTTGCTGGATCTGCCCTGTTTGCAACAGGCTACATCAGAGAAGCTGGAAATCAACTGACTGAAAAAAACACTGCAATTTGGATTGGATTAGCAATTGCATGTACATTTTGTGTGTCTTCCAACTGGTGGGAAAACTACGCTAGCCTGTTTAACATTCAATTCTTCAAAGACGCTACTGAAGATGTGAAAAGAGCCAGAAACGTGGTGGCAATTCTCTCGAGCATGATCAGAATAGCTGTTACGGCGGTAGTGCTAGGGGTCTACGTGAAACTCTCTGATCAGGAATGGGAGTCTATTTTGTCGGTCTCACAGAAAGACAAAGTGACTGTCTTGAGCCTGTTTGCTATCCAGGCCATCTCCTCTGCATTATGTCGCTGGTTTGCAGTTGCTTCGTGTAAAATGCATGCCGTAAAACGCAGCTTTGTCTACCCAATGTGGTTTGTCTCTCCAACTGTGTTGGCATCATTTGTTTTGTTCATCTGGGTCCCCTACTACAAGGACGCAAATTTTGCCACATTACCGAATAGTTCCTTCCCACTCTACTGCCAGAATATCGTGGCTGGTTATAATGTATCTGACTTCTACACCGTCTTTTTCCAAAGCATTGACACCTTTGATCTAATACATTCAGACGTCACCCATAGCCTGTGCTCACGCCCCATGTTCTATGAAGGGGATCTTTTGGGCCAAGGGCTCCTGGCCAGCTGTATTAGTAGCTGGTGGTTAGGGCTGGTGCTTTGTACAATCTACGCCAGCTTCTTGAGGATTAGTCGCATCCAGAGGACGCGGGAACTGTTTGGGTTAAGCCTCTATGAAGCAGCCTTCATTGAGCAATCTATGCTTCTCAACACAAAATTCAACATTTCCAAGCTGAAAAAGGAAAGCATCAAGTATGTATACACTAATGATTTTCAGTCTTGGTCATTTGGATTTATGGCTTCAAAGTGTAGCAAATGCCCTCTGTGCCCTATGATGTAAAAACAAATTTTGTCTTTGCTGACAGGGAGAATGAGATGATGACCATCTACTTGTGTGCTACCATGTGGCATGAGACCAAAGATGAGATGATGAAGATGCTCATCTCCATGATGAGGTACATCTTATTCTTCACCAATGGAAATCAAGGTCTGAAGACTGACAACTATATTTTTTGTGAACTTAACACTCCATTTGCTCTTTAAAGGTTGGACAAATTCAGGCCCAAGAGAAACAACTTCAAAGATGTGAGTTTCGATGCTCACATTTACTTTGATGATGCTTTCCAACAAGATGATGATGGGAATCGTGTTGTGAATGAATATGCAGAAACTCTAGTAGAGGTGATCAAAGAAGTATACACGTAAGGCTAACTCCATCTGTTTCTTTGATTACTTTCATCAAAGCTATAAATGCCAACATTACTATTTATGACGAAAAACAGGAATCATTACATCATTTGTTATGTTTTTGTTTGCACATATAGGATTTTCATTGAAGAGGACACAAGCACGTTCAAAGAGACAAAGCTACTTACGAAACAAAAAATAATCCCAACAACCTATGGTGGCCGACTGCAGTACACGCTACCCTGTGGCAACACACTAACAGTTCACTTTAAGGACAAACACAGAATTAGGCACAAGAAGAGATGGTCTCAAGTAATTTATTTTTTATATATATCGTATCAGACATTTTGGCTCAATATCTCAGAATTTTTCAGAGCGTAAATAGAACCCAATAATTCCAAGGGGATGATATGTAATGTGTGTGTGTGATTGATCAGCTTTAAGAGACACCAAGTGCAACAAGTAATGAATTATTGATACTTTTCTCTAAAAGATCATGTACCTGTACTACCTTCTGGGATGGAAACTCCACAGGAAATTTTATCAGGACTATGAGAGTGGTATTGGCAGGATGACTGTGGAAGAAAATTTGAAGGTAGGGGACAAAGCTGCTCTCATGACAAAATAGACTAACTAATGCAAGGGCTGCTAGTAGCTTGTGCCAGTAGCAGATTGCTATTTCTATATTAACAATTAAATGTTTTCATTAAAAATGTCTAGATAGGACATGGCTAAATTATTTGAACTAGCTTTATTCAGTGAAGCAGGTAATGATAATTGTTACATTTTTGTTATCAGAAAGATAAAAGGAACACCTACATTCTGGCTCTGGATGGGGACACTGACTTTCAGCCCTCGGCTGTGATGCTCTTGGTGGACCGTCTCAGAATGTATCCTGAGGTGGGGGCTGCATGCGGAAGGATTCATCCCACTGGCACCGGTAAGATCTCATGTTGACAGATACACTCTGAACACCAAAACAGTCCATTAGCTGCTTGTATGAAAGTCAAGTTTCATTAGAGTATGGACCTTGCCGTGCAGGTAAGGTCTAAATGTAAGACAATAATCACTCATGGCAAATTATCTAAGACTCTAAAAGCATGTACCAAACAACTCCTCTGCAGGATCTCCACTACTAGTGGAATTGTGCAAGCAGATTCCTTCAGATGCATTGACTGTCAAAATACCAACGGGGTGTTTGATGTTGCGCTGCTGGCTTTTAAAGGATGTTACGGCCAAAACACACCCATGACTGATTAAGAAACATAAGAAAACCCCTTTTGAACAATGCGCCCCAAAAAACAAAACAGGCCATTAAATTAGTGAATTTGGACTGGACATGCATTAAATGTCTTTAAACTTTGCGCCTCTGACCAAACGTTTCAGAACGCCAAGATAGGGCCCTAAGTGTCCAATGCAATGAGTTAATCCACCCACCCACCATTCACTGTTGTCCACCACAGGGCCGATGGTTTGGTACCAGAAGTTTGAGTATGCCGTGGGTCACTGGCTACAGAAGTCAGCAGAGCATGTGTTTGGTTGCGTGCTGTGCAGCCCCGGCTGCTTCAGCCTCTTTCGGGCATCTGCTCTCATGGATGACAACATTATGAAGAAGTACACCACCACAGCATCAGAGGCAGGCCACTATGTGCAGTATGATCAAGGTGTGTGTGTGTGTGTGTGTGTGTGTGTGTTTGTGTGTAACAATTGTTTTCATAATTGATTAATCCACTTGATAATTGTCCATTCACCAAAGATATTCAGTTTACATCACAGAGTAGAAATTTAACTAGAAAATTTTTAACTTTAAGAAGCTGGAAACAGAGAATGTTGAGTCTTTTTCCTGAAAGAAATTACTGATATACAGTAATACAGTATACTTTTTCCTGAACGAAATTACTGATATACAGTAATACAGTATACAAAATAGTTTGTGATTAATTTAATAGCTGGCAACTAATTGATTAATTGTTGCAGTCCTAGTGTGCATGAATGTGTAGTATGTGCATAAATACAATAAGTTCAGCTTGAATTCTAGTTTTTTTGCAGTAAATCCTCAAATATGCAGACTAGTTCTTAAAGTGCATTTTCTTTGTATTTCCCTTCTATAATTTGAAAGGTGAGGACCGCTGGCTGTGCACACTACTGCTGCAGCAGGGCTGGCGTGTGGAGTACAATGCTGCGTCGGACTCCTACACAAATGCCCCGCAGGAGTTCAATGAGTTCTACAACCAGAGACGCCGCTGGGGGCCCTCCACCATGGCCAACACCCTGGACCTGCTGGGCAGTGGTGAGCTGACGGTGAAGAAGAACAAATCCATCTCCACCCTCTTCATCCTCTACCAGACCCTCACCATGGGAGCCTCCATCCTTGGCCCAGCTACTGTCTGTCTGATGATTGCAGGTGAGGAAACTGCATGCTTTCAAAAATGCATGGGGTGGAGGTTTATGCCTTCTAGGTTTGTGTATTTAGTCACAAATTGTAAATTCTTAAATTATTTGAAAAGTATGGTACTGAAGGATACATGTAAATATTCAATGTAAAATATGAGAGATGATAAAAAATGTAAATCTAAAATATCTTGTTAATTATTTTCTTCCAGGAAGCTTCTCCTTTGTCTTTGACGTTTCACCTAATTGGTCACTTGTACTAGCTATTGTGCCCCCGGCCATCTACTTGATTCTGTGCTACCTCCTGAAGTCAAACACCCAGATCACCATTGCAGCCGTTATGAGCATCATCTATGCCTTCCTCATGACAGCGAGCATTCTTTCAATCATTGGTAAGTGTCATAACACACACAAACACACAATCATGGTAGTGTAACTTCCTCTCTCTTTACAGTAAGGGGTACCACATAATGTATTTGCATATGTGCATGCACACACACACACACACACACACACACAGTGCATGTCTTTTCTTCTTTGTGCAGGTGACATGGTTGAAGAGGGCACCTTCGTGACCCCCAGTGGTCTCTTCTTCATCGGCATAGTGTCCATGTACATTATCACTGCCCTGCTCCACCCCAGCGAGTTCCACCTCATCATCTACGGCTTCCTCTACGTCCTCTGCATCCCCAGCGGCTACCTCCTGCTGGCCATCTACTCCATGGTCAACATGAACAACGTGTCCTGGGGAACCAGAGAGACCGCCGCCCCGAAAAAAGCTGGCGGTGCTGCTGCCACGCAGACAAAGATCGAGAAGAAGACCAAGTATGAAAAGAAGTGCAAGTGCTGCAGCTGGAACCTGGAGTTCCAGGTCAACGAGTACGAGGAGGTGAAACAGGCTGTGCCTGTTAGCGCTCCGCAGACCGAACCTGTTCCAGACAGTCCCAAAGAGCCACTGGAGGTGAAAAGGTATTTACACAGAATATCATTTATGATCCAACACTACTGCTAATGTGACGTCTACAATACTAAATTCAATTTAACATTAATTTTATTTATTGGGGGCGGTGGTAGTGTAGTGGTTAAGGAGCTAGGCTAGCGTGCAGTAGCCTGAACGTTGTCGGTTCAATTCCCGGCTTCCACCGCTGTGCCGTTGAGCAAGGCACTTAACCCCAAATTGCTCCGGGGACAATGTGATTCCTTGTAATATAGCTGACATATGTAAGTCACTTTGGTCAAGAAATGTCTGCTAAATGTAATGCAATGTAATTTTATGTTTTTTCTAGTGTATCATCAGATCCAGATCCAGATCCCAATCCAGATCCAGACCGTTGTAAGTATTGTGTATTTTTGTCTTAAGATATTTTGCGCACTGAATAGGGTTCATGCATCAACTTTGCTATGCTTTTATGTGTTTTTTGTCAGATTGGGTTGAACAGCTGGTGAAACGATCTGGGGAGCTGGAGCTGGAAAGAAATGTCTTAAATGACGTATGTTTCAAGACCAAAAATCCACAAATCTCAAGATTATTTCTCACACGTGCATTTATCATTTTTAATCATATTAATTGAACGGCGATCTAGGAGGTTGAATCTGAAACTGAGTGATTGATATTCCAGGATGAAGTGCAGTTTTGGAAGGGTCTACAGGAACGCTATCTCAAACCTCTGGACGAGGATAAGGACCAGAAGAAGAGAATTGAGAAAGAGCTCAAAGAACTAAGAAACAAGGTTTCCCTCTTTTTATTGATTCATCTATCTATCAATACACATATCCATCAAAATAATTTCATGATGCACAAGAACTTGTAATGTCCATATCTCAAAATGAATAAACGACATTTCATCCCTTTACCTCCATCTACAGGCCACATTTGTGTTCTTCATCTGCAATGCCCTCTGGCTTGTGGCGACGTTCTTTCTGCAGGAGATAGGAGGGTCTGTCAGCATCCAGATTCCCAAGATTTATGCCAATGGGACGACAGATCCTGATGCAAAAATCTTCATTGATCCCATTGGCTTAATGTTTGTCATTGGCTTTGCATTGCTACTGTCGATTCAGTTTTTCGCAATGCTGTGGCACAGGTAACTTTGCTGAAATGTACTGTTTCATTTCTTATTGTCTGCCAATAATGTCCTCTCTGGCCATTACAAGTGATGGTAAACCTTCCCATATCCAAGACAACAGTTCTGTCAAGATCTAGTCAAAACCTGTATCCTTTCCTTCATTATTCCCCCAGACTACAAACGTTGATCCACTTCATAGCCTACCAAGGAACTGAGTCTGCAGTCTTCAAAAATAATTTGAATAAGTCTTACGAGAATCTAAACAATGAAAAGGTATATAAAACATATTTCAATCTTCTAAACTCAGTTATTGGCTTTGCATTTGGTAATGTAATCGATGTCGCTGCCTAAGTGTATACAGATTAATTCAATACATAAATGTGAATCCAACTTTTTAATGTCTTAACACTATTACATTCCAGAACCTCCATCACTTTCTCTGACAGTTCCATGGAGCGGATAATATCCATCTGACAAGCTCACAAAGACAGTAGCAAGATAAGCACTTTTGGTCACAAATTATGTGAATTTTTTTTATTTTTTATTTTATGTAATAACACTTATGAGCTGCACCTATTATGTTAACATGGGAGTGTTGTGGTTTTATTTTTACTTATAATTTGGAAATGGGCATTTAAAGAATTATTTAATACTATGCTTTCTGAGATAAAATGCACTAAATTCAAAATATGTGTTGTAATTTGATGTTTTAATGTTACAGTGTTAAACTGTTTGACTTTGAATGTTTTATTTGAATTATTATTATTATTATTATTATTATTATTATTATTATTATTATTATTTACCATTGGAACTACAGAGAAGAGACTGATGTAGCACTTTATTATTATGGTAATGTAGTCAATATTATCCATTTCTATAAGCCTCGTCCTTGAATAGTGGGTGATAACCGATGCACTGGTAATTCAATTTAATGCACTGCAAAATGAACTTTCTCATAGAGTTGTATGACCACTCCTGTGTGGCACAAAACTGAATAATTCATTGTACATGCTGTTACCTACTGAATAAGTTAGTTACCCAGTGTTTGGGTGTGGTACAAACATTAAGATGAAAGCAACTGAGATAAGAGAACAATTCTGGAAAATATATGACAACCACTAACCACAAATAAAAAATGATCTCATGAATGAAGTCTGTCTCATTGCAATTACTTGTGTCATCTGGTACTTGACCACTACATTCAACATTCCTGAAAGGTATGGGGAGCCAAATGTAACACACCTTAATTAGGTAGCCCAATTGTTCTTTGTGCATGCTATGGCCATTATGTTATCACAAAACCATTTACCAGTAATACCATGATGTCTTTTGTCCACGAAAAATACAAATGTGTCATCGTTGTTTCTACAGACCACCTAAAGAGAGCGCACTCTTTGTGTGCACAAAAAACAAAAGGGATGATTCATGTTGGGCACCTTTTGACAAATGTTCATTCTGTCTGAATCCTAGGCCAGGGGTTCCCAAACTTTTCCATGACAAGGCCTCCCAAATACCACTAGGTTCTGGCCAAGGCCCTCCTTTTGCAAAGTGTCTTATTAAACCTATTGACGATACTACTGAAAATGTACTGAAATGTACTGTCTAGCCACAAGCACTTCACGATGGAGCATTGATAGATAGATAGATAGATACTTTATTGATCCCCAAGGGGAAATTCAAGGTCTCAGTAGCATACAGACATCACACACAACATGCACTTACAGCAGAAATGATAAATATAAGTATAAACATATAACAAAACTCCACTGTACAATAGAGACAGTAGAAGATAAGAAAAACAAAACTAAATACTAAATATACTATATAAATGAAATAAAAAAATCCACAGTGTGCTTGAGGGTGATCAAGCATGAGACGCTTGCAGTGACAGGGCCGGGACTGGCCTGTAGTTCTGTGTTAGGGTAAGGTGCTCAAGAGAGTGAGTGTCATGGTGAAGGTGCAAAAAGTAGTCCAACAGTAGTCCTGTAGTTCTGTGTGCATTGTAAGGTGCTCAAGAGAGTGAGTGTCATGGTGAAGGTGCAAAAAGTAGTCCAACAGTAGTCCAACAGTGCAACAGTGCAAGAATAAGGTCTAGAGACCAGCATAAATAAAGACCAGCATAAATAATATGGACGAATAAGAGAGTAAAGCATAATGTAGACAGGGTAATATAAAAAACTGTCAGTGCAAGAATAGGTTGAGGTAATAGGGTTACAGCCATTCAGTATTGTAGCAGAAGCCATTGGTCATGTGTGCTAATATAGCATGAAAAACAGTGTAGCAGTAAAACAGTAGTAAAAACATTAGGCTGTGGACAGTAGTAAAACAGTAGTGGGCAGTCAGTACTCAAACATGGGGAGGGTGGAGAGGCAGACAGACTATGCAGAGAAGTCTATCTCTCCTCTTCCCTTTAGTGAAGCATTGAACAGTTCAATGGCCCTAGGGACAAATGACTTCCTCAGCCTTTCAGTTGTGCATGGCAGTGAGCGAAGTCTCCAGCTGATCAAGCTTTTTAATAGTGCTGTAGTGTGGATGACATTCATTGTCCAAGATGTTGATCAGTTTGCTCAGGGTCCTTTTATCTGATATTGAAGTGATATATGCATATGGCTTTCTATTCAGTGCTTTCTGCTTGATGAGAGCTGTCACTCCATTGTTATTCCCAGTCATAGCCTCGGTCCCGTCTGAACACAACCCCACACGATGAGACCAGTCAGGTCCATTTGCCTCAATGTAAACATCCAAAACTTGAAAAAATATCTCTCATTTTGACTCTACACTGACAGTTTACAATACGTGATGATCAAGGTGTTTGAATAGCCAATCAGAAAGATTATCATAGAAAATATAATGTTCAGATATGTGTGTGCAAAGTGAGGGTGCTTGCTTTTAAAATTGTGTCTGTCTTATCAAAACCACATTGTTTATGGTTTCTATATATGTGCCTCTAAAGACCTAGATAGATAAATAGATAGATAGATAGATAGATCCTTTATTGATCCCCAGGGGAAATTCAAGACCTGCATGTCTCTTAAATTTCATTTGGCAATCACAGCATGGAACACAGCATGGAAGGTCTATATTGGGTATATTGTCATGAATTTAGGTATGGCTCACATAAATAGACGCAGTGGACTGATGCCCACATATCTGACATGTAAGGAAGGAAAGATAACAACCCCTTCAGCCCTGACTATGTGCCCAGC
This sequence comes from Alosa sapidissima, assembly GCF_018492685.1. Taxonomy (NCBI): domain Eukaryota; kingdom Metazoa; phylum Chordata; class Actinopteri; order Clupeiformes; family Clupeidae; genus Alosa; species Alosa sapidissima. Next base: position 24,714,818 of record NC_055972.1, on the reverse strand, counting down.
CTGTTTGCCCACACCTCTGAGAGCAAGAGGCAGAGGCAGATCTATGTCAGCAGCAGGTTTGAGAAGACGCAGCTCATGAAGCGTAAAACAAGGGAGAGCGATGACCATGAACTTGCTGCTTCTACCACCTTTGAGACTGATGCAGAGGAACTGGTCACCACAGTGGAGGAAGACGCTGTGTATGAGCACAGCTACTGTGTTGAAGCCCCTGACATCGTTGAACCATGCTCAAATGCAGCCTGCCAATCCACCCTTTCTCTGTTGACTGATGAGACGACTCCGAGCAGAGATTCAAAAGTTGAAGACCAGAGTTGAAGAGCGAGCATTACATCAGGAGGCATTCAAGGGAAACGACGGTATGGTGCAAGAACTTACTGGCCTCCCCAGCTATGCAAAATGACTTGTGGTGTTCAACTTCCTGGTGGGATTTTTGAATGCTGGACCAAAGATGTCTCCTTTTCAGTGTTTTGTTTTGACCCTTATGCGATTGAAACTTAATTTACCCCTATTCTTCTTTGTTTATTTGTTTGGTGTATCCAAGTCAACTGTTGCAAGAATTTTTAATAATACATTAGATGTTATGTATGTTAGACTGTCCCCACTTATCTTATGGCCAAAAAGCGACCAAATTCAGATGAGCCTACCAATGTGTTTCAGAGAACGTTTTAAAAATTGTACTTCGATTATAGATTGTTTTGAGATATTCATAGAGAAGCCAACTAACTTGAGAAGTAGGGCACAGACGTACTCACAGTACAAACACCATAACACAGCAAAGTACCTCATTTCAATCACACCACAGGGCGTTATCTCCTTTGTGTCAAAGGGCTGGGGGGACGGACAAGTGACAAACACATCACTGAAAATTGCGGCTACCTTGGGAAACTGTCTCCTGGTGATCTTGTCCTTGCTGATAGAGGTTTCAATGTGAAGGACACTTTTGGCCTGTATCATGCCCAATTCAAACTTCCTGCTTTTACAAAAGGCAAAAAACAGATGCACCCACTGGAGCTCGAATCCACAAGGGGACTTGCTTCAGTGCGCATACATGTGGAGAGGGTGATTGGCCTGGTGAGGAACTTATATATCTTACAGTCCACCATCCCCCTGACCCTCTGCCAAGCAGCTCAAGGACAGTCTACCTCTCTGGACAAGATAGTCACTGTATGCTGTGCTCTTTGCAATGTTTGTCCAGCTGTTGTTCCCACAGAATAGAAAAAAAAATAAAAAATTCTACCCCTTACATTTGGTTGGTCTTCTTGGTTCTGTTAGTAATTACGCAATTAATCTTGGTGTTCTAATTTGCATTTAGGGATGTAAGTAATAGATAATTTGTCACATGACCACAAATACACACATCACAGTCAGAAAATGATGGGCAATGAAAATTATTTAATAAATAAATAACAATGAATTAACTTACATTTGTAAATTACATGTACAAATTTCATTTATTTTTTGTTTGTTTTTTACACTCCACACACATCCAACGCTTTGGCACCCTGGTAAGCTTCAAACACGACCTATGGAAGTGTTTTCGTTGGCAAGTCTTAGCCACGCATGAGAGGATGTCTGCATCAATTGGCTTTCCACAATAGCACCCCCCTCTGGTGCCAGGTCAGCAGTAGCAGTTGAGGAGAGGCGTGGCACTGTGAACCATTTACCTAACAGTTCAGGCAGTATGCCTGTTCTGATGAATTCCTCCACACTCAAGTATGCCTGATCAAAAAAACTTTCATCAAACAAGATTCGCTGTGTGAACAGTTCTTGTGGTGTCCACACCACAAAATCAGCGTACATGACCTCGGCTACACGCATTTGGGCCTGAACTTGAAACATGTAACTGTGATCTCGCCTGAGGGTCATTGTACCTTCTGCAATCTCTGTAAGGCAGAAGCGTGGGTCTCTGGCACATTCCTTAAGAGTGCGGCCATTAGCAGTGAACGGGCATTTTATTTCAAGCACGCCCATCCCATGGCACTTACATGTCACCACACCATCTGGCGATGCTCCAATCCACGGTAGGTCAGGGTTGATCATGAGTCCTGATGCTGTTATGTGGAAGTCTATATGGAGATCTTGCATGGCCTTCCAGTATGACTCCCTCGCAGTGTCTTCGTTTTGCAGACCCCATCTGATGGAAACAAAAGTCAGAATAGTCAGAACTATAATATTTTGAACTTTATTTTTAAATTGTAAGTTTGGTGTAAATTGACCCATAGTCCTGTTTTATAAGCTCACCACGTGTAGCCCATAGGAAAAAGAATGAGACAGTGTGGGACAATGTAGGCCAAGTTATGGACAGGCAGCTTAAAGCAGACCCATGGGCCAAGTTATGGACAGGCAGCTTAAAGCAGACCCATGGGCCAAGTTATGGACAGGCAGCTTAAAGCAGACCCATGGGCCAAGTTATGGACAGGCAGCTTAAAGCAGACCCATGGGCCAAGTTATGGACAGGCAGCTTAAAGCAGACCCATGAGGGCATGGATGTCCATAACTTGGCCTACGTTGCCCCAGATTGCCTCATTCTTTTCCCTATGGGCTGCATGTGGTGAACAACGGGCCTATGAGTCAATTTACACCAGACTTACACTTTAAGGAAGATATTTCCCCCATACCCAGTAAGCCCTTACCAAGGAATTCCATTGCTAATGTGTTTGTAAAGGTGTGTAGTAACACACTTTAGAAATATTTGAAAACATGCCCAATCCTGCCCCTCATTTTGTTACCCATACACATTAGATTGAGTATTGATACACCCTATTTATATTTATTATGGAGCTTGCCTCATGTCATATTATTAGATCACATCATGAGACTGTATGCTTTCATAAAATATATGGTTTGGATTTTCCTATCTTTACTTTACTAATAATGATGGTGTCACATACATATTGTACATATTGTGAGGTAAATGTAAAGAAGTAAGCCCCTTTCCTAGCCCCCATTTATGCACAAATGGGCTGAGAAACCAACACAATTCCACAGCATCTTTTACATTCAGTAACCATATGCATGTGACAATAAAATATTTGTATTCTTGTATTCATGACTGAATAGATAGAAAATGTAACATGTCCTGCTCCTAAAACTGTATACCTGGTTGCTTCTGTGGAAAAGTGAGAAGACCGTGGATAGCAAATTCTCTTAATCAGAGAAGGAAAGTTCTTTGTGCTGGCTGCCTCATAAAAAGCTGATGCTGTAACTCGTCCTGCTCTGTGATCAAACCACCATCTTGACTTCCTCTGTTCCCTTGTCTTCTCCTCAACTAACATACACTTAAAAAAAATTGGACTATTAAATAAAGAATAATAATTCCTTAATTTCTGATTTCATAATGTTACAAGTGCAAGGATGCCACAATTCCTCTCTTATGCTAACACAGGACTTTATTTTGTAATAATATTATCTTACCTGCTCCAGTGTGAGATGTAGCTCCTCAAATATTTTAGCACCTTCCTCCAGCAGTGTGGGCAAATCCAATTGAAGTCTGGTGCTTGAGTACAGACAGGTGAGCAGTGGTGGCATGTCCAGCTTAGCAGTCTTTGGCATATATCTGGGGGAATGGCCCTCAATAATGGAAAGGATGGCATTTTTCTTGGGGGGATGGCTTCCTGGGTTTCACTCACATATAGCAGCTCCAAAAAATGTTGCAGTTCATCGGAAGATATTGTGATGGGTTGGACTTGTTTTTCTGCCTTCTTCTTTACAAAGATGTTTGCTAATTCATCATATTTTATATTCGATTGGCTTGGTTCTGCCCATGAACATGGTTCACTTGTACATGCCTGTCCTTCTCTGTGCTCAACAGCAGCTAATAGTGTGTACATTAGTGCTGCTGCATGAGAGCACACCTCTCCCAGTCCGGCCATGCACGTGCAGTGTGCCATCACCACAGTCCCATTCTCCTGCACCACTATCCATGGCCATGTTGGTTTCACACTCAAGGCTTGGGAATGATGGACCTGTACAATCAAGAACACACTATTATTCACTGACACTGACAGCCTACTCTGATCTTGCTGAAGTAGATAAACTCATGTATGATCTATGCTGTAAAATGACAAGAAGACTAGGCCTACACAATGGGAAACTACATTTAGGAGAGAGCAAATTGTTATGAACATGTTGATGTGCCACTGGCTGGAGTCTCTAGTCATCCTATTTAACTGATTTGATATTAAATATTAGGTCAGTCGGATACGATGACTGGATACTTCAGTCAGTGGTGTATTGATGCATTCATACCGATTTTCTCTCTCCTAAATAAAATACATTTTGTTTTAGACACATCAAGGCTGTAGGCTAATGACATGTTTTACATTGTAAAAAACATAATTAACATTAAACAAAAGTGTTTTTAACGTAATTTTGTCAGGATTGTGTGGCCAACAGCGCTGCATTTCTTATTTTGTTCTCTTGTAGCCTAATCTACAGAAGACTGAAACAAATGAATCGAAAAGTGGCAACTGATCGGAAGAATGTAGCGACATGTGACACTAGTGTAACCAGTAGTGCTAAAGTCAATTAAGCTTAAGTCTAGCTAGGCAAGATGAACCGTTAATTTTAGTTAACATGCTTACATTAAGAGTCACACAAATCCCTACTATTCTCACAATGTTTTCTCAATGACGGATTAACACATTCAACACTTAATCGGGGATTAATACATAACCATAACATTATCCAGTTTATTGACAGCTAGTGCTAGGTGCGAGCTCAGTGTTAAAGTTCTAGCGGCAGCTTTTCAGCTAACAACTGGCCACGAGTAAAAAGCCACCTGAGGTATACATTAAATGTCGGTTTTAAATACTTACATGTCCGATGATTAAATACAAGTCCTTGGTCTCCAGGTACCATATTCCGACGTCCTTGACCCATCCAGCCACCGCATATTGATAGGCATCCGTACTTTTATGCGCCTTCAAACTTTCTCCAGTGTAAGGGGAGGGATTGTGAGCAAGGTAGCCTACACATAAAGGTCGTGGAAAGTAAAATTGGGCAGTTGTGGGGAGGATAATAAGGGACAAAACAAAGACGGGGGTAATAAATAAGGGTCACTGTCAATAATGTCAATTTTCGCCAGGTATCTCCTCTCACTCTCATTCATTGCGGCATCCATAATTCTGCAAGATCGGTCAAAAATAGGGCGGCGTTCTATTTAACAGTGACGTCAGTGGGAGAGTTCCATTATCAGCATCATAGTTGGCCCCACAAGACTTCCTTTTTAACATTCCATTATGTTATCTTAATGCAGATGAGGTAGATTGGGACCCAAATAGAATGTTCAAGCATTGTTTTTGTTTTTATTGTTGAAAGGGTCTATAAGGTTGATTTTCTCCAGACTGGAATGCTCAAAAATGCTAAAAATGTATCAATACCTGAAATGGTCATGAAATGATCATGAAAACCTGCCCAAAATTCACATTCCAAACTCTATAGAACCAAGACCTTAGCATATGTGGTGAAATTCTGAGCTGTAGCCATAGACTTTAATGCATGGGCGTAGATTTAGGGTGGGACGCTAAGGACTAGTCCTAATAAAAATTTTAAGATGACAAAATGGTCCCCACCAATATTTTAGCGAACTTATTTGTACTGCTGATCATTCCGACAGCCAGCACGACAATACAAGAAACGTCAGGGTTATCTGACACGCAGGCTACACGCATGGAGAATGCCAATGCACAGGCTACTTTGCAGTGGCAGTCAAGCGAGCAGGTGTGTCAACGACAACGGTAAGTTGCAGGGCTGTCTGCCAATACATACCCCATAAAAGGCCAAAGTAAAACATTGTGATATTCCCTTTGCCCTTCAGCATGTACATGTTTGCCCCTTTTTGTGGTTTGTAGATCAGCTATGCCACCCAAGAATAAGAAAGGGGACATACAAAGCTTTTTCATTATGCAGAGTCTAAGTAGGCAAACTAGCCATACAATCTGGCGACTAGTAACCAGGCTTTCAAATTCGGATTTTAGCCTACTGTGTAAAATAGCATTAGCTGTTAGGATTACCCGGGATATTGTCACAGCTAAACCTAGCTTCTGCAATCTTTCAACCAAAGTTAGGAGTCATGTTATTTAAATCTCTCACTTTGGCCTATAGGACACTAACTAGATCTGCTCCTAGTTATTTTAATTCAATAATCAAGCCTTACATCCCCAACCGCCCACTGCGGTCTTCTGGTGAGCGTATGTTGTGTCGACCAGTCATGAAAACTGGGTCTAATTCCAGACTCTTTTCTTCAGTGGTTCCATGTTGGTGGAATGAACTGCCCAGTGCTCTCCGTTCCTGTGGTAGTTTTGGGTCGTTTAAGAGGGGTCTAAAGACATTACTATTCAACATATACTTAGTTGTTTAAGCGCTTATGTGTTATGGTTTATATAATGTTGTTTTATTTTAATTGGGCTGTTAATTAATTTGACATTATTGTTTATTATTGATATTCTCCTTAATGTAGTCTTAGCATGTCATTGTTTTTATATTATTGATTGAATTGACATTATTGTTTTATTATTGCCTTTCCCCTTTTTTACATTGCTTTTTATTAGGCTATTGCTTGAATTGATATTATTGTGTACTACAACTATTCTCCTTACTATATTTGACCTACATTTTAATCTGTTCCCTGTTCAATTTTAAATATTATTATGTTGTTTTGTATTTATGTGTCGCTTTGGACAAAGGCGTCTGCTAAATCCATAACCACAACCATAACCATAACCATGTTGAATATGGCCGTGCCGTACGGAGAGTCGCATAGGCTATAGCACAGAAAAGAAGCCACTAGGCTGCCAATCTTGCAGTGTATTTGTGAATGTAGCCTGCACAATGCAAAGAAATAAAAGATAAACTAAGTGCATTTCCATAGAAATAAAAAAAAAAAACATTGCGAGACACCAGATATTTCTTCTATGATCTCCATACCTGTCAACATTTAGCTTTCCAAAAACGGGAGATTTTTTTTCGGGGGGATCTGTGTTTGCAACACTACATTTCAGTCGTTGCGATAATGTATCGAAATAAAATACTGTATTTTTGTATTTAGAAAATACTCAAAATACTTTTTTCAAGGAAGTATGAAAGCAATACAATTTGGCCCCTGTCATGCCATTTTGGATATACCGTATGCAAGTTCATGTAGTGTGATCAGAATTAAGAATAATTCAAGAATTTACCTTTCCATTTAGTCATCTAACTGATGCTTATCCAAAACGACTGACAGAGCTTTCAATTCGGCAGCCATGGCCTACTGGTTAGCACTTCGGACTTGTAACCGGAGGGTTGCCGATTCGAACCCCGACCCCTCATTGCTACCCGAGCGCTGCTGTTGTTGCAGGCAGCTCACTGCGCCGGGATTAGTGTGTGCTTCACCTCACTGTGTGCTGAGTGTTTCACTAATTCACGGATTGGGATAAATGCAGAGATTAAAATATACTTATACTTACAATTAGCCACATTATAATCAATAGGCCAAAATCATAATTGTGTATCTGTGCCGAATTTCGTAATTCAAGTCCAGTGTAGAACTGAATAAGAAAATCATAAGGCTGTATACTGTATCTTGAACTTCCAGTATGTGAGAAACTTGACTTGCCTTAATATCTCCAACCTCAAGTATGCAGCTAATAAGGAAATAGAATTGTTATTTAATTAAACAAGGTGAACTTCTCCCCACTGTCCAATGCACAAGGAAGGGAATTCAAACACACTCAACACCTTACCATCTATTGATGTCATTGTGGTTCATTGAGATATCTGACATTTTTTCTGTTAATTGGCTTGGACATTGGACAAAAGGACATTGTTGCCTTTGTCGGTGTCCTTATGTGAACTTGCACAGGTAACCTTGCTCATCTTTACTTGCGTACGACTTCACACCAGTGATTCAGGGCAGCCGTGGCCTACTGGTTAGCGCTTCGGACTTGTGACCGTGCGGGTTGCCGGTTCAAACCCCGATCAGTAGGCACGGCTGAAGTGCCCTTGAGCAAGGCACCTAACCCCTCCCTGCTCCATGAGTGCCGCTGTTGTTGCAGCTCACTGCGCCGTGATTAGTGGGTACCTCACTGTGTGCTGAGTGTGTTTCACTAATTCACAGATTAGGATAAATGCAGAGACCAAATTTCCCTCACGGGATCAAAAGAGTACTTATACTTATACTTCAGACCAGAGCTGATGCTTCAGCAAAGGCCGTCACTGAAAAGCTGTGAATGTCGTTGAACACAGCTGTTCTCACATTAGCTGATTGCGATAAACAATAACCATTGTTGCCTAATTACCAATTATTCATTATGTGTTTTTCACATATAGTATTTTGCAGTATTTTTTAAATACAAAAATACACACCAATAAAGTATTTTGATACAAAATACAGAGCCATTTCCTTCAACCCAATAAAATAAAAATGACAAAATACTATTTTGTATTTGAAATACATATTACATGTTTCAGAAATCTTGACATGTCTAAGTTTTGGGTTGCAATATACAGGTAGTGGGCTCTCTGTTAATTTTAATGAGTAGGCCTAAGCCTAAAGTTACAGCATTTCTATCACAATTGACCAGACTTTGACCTTTGGTCTGCTTTTAACAAAATTCTGGCTATGATTGTTCCTTGTATTGCATCATGAGCCATCACTGTGCCTATTGCATTCTACTGTTGTTAGCCTTAAGCCTAGCTCAGTCATTATGTTATACCACATCGCCATCCATTAGAAGTGCAATGAGCTGCATTGAGCATTATAAACTGCATTTAGAATTCCAAATTCATATTTCTAGATATTTTGGTGAAAGTAACTCAAAAGTAATCCAATAGTAGTGTAATGCCTTACAATTCAGATACATATTATAATGTAACAAATTACTTTGAAATGACAGTAATGAGTAATACATAATACGATTTTGAAGTAACTTGCCCAACACTGATGACAACCATCACTTTCTATGTATGTCTGTGTTTGTGTTTGTGTGTGTGTGTGTGTGTGTGTGTGGAGGGTCAATCAAATTCTATGATTGCCACTGATGTGAATGATCTCACAAATCACACAAACCAAATCAAGTTTTAAAAAATCGCAAAAGTATCGAAATTGAGATTCTTCACTTAGTATTGGTATTGAAACACTAATGTTGGTATTGTGACAACAGGAGTTGGGGATGTGTCCCCACCAAAGCTGAGACCAAACCTACGCCCTTGCTTTAATGGAACCACTTTATACGATTTGAAAGGTGAGGACCGCTGGCTGTGCACACTACTGCTGGAGCAGGGCTGGCGTGTGGAGTACAACGCCACGTCCGACTCCTACACAAATGCCCCGCAGGAGTTTAATGAGTTTTACAACCAGAGACGCTGCTGGGGGCCCTCCACCATGGCCAACACCCTGGACCTTCTGGGCAGTGGGGAGCTGACGGTGAAGAAGAACAAATCCATCTCCACCCTCATCCTCTACCAGACCCTCACCATGGGAGCCTCCATCCTCGGCCCAGCTACTGTCTGTCTGATGATTGCAGGTGATAAAAACTTTGTTAACCCTCTGAAAACCACACGGGGTTGAGGTTTGTGTCTTCTAGGTTGGTTTATGTAGTGTAGTCACTAATGTAACAAAAAAACAAGAGATAGACATTCAACTTTTTTGTATACTATAGTCACAATTGTTTGGAATAAGTGTAGCCTTTTTCAGACAGGACTGTACTGAATTATGCATTCTCCATGCCACATGGTACTTCTAAAACTTGAATTAAATATTTAATGTAATGTGGATGCCTGATCATGAACAATAACACTAAAACATCTTGTTAATTATTTTCTTCCAGGAAGCTTCTCCTTTGTCTTTGACGTTTCACCTAATTGGTCACTTGTACTAGCTATTGTGCCCCCGGCCATCTACTTGATTCTGTGCTACCTCCTGAAGTCCAACACCCAGATCACCATTGCAGCCGTTATGAGCATCTTCTATGCCTTCTTGATGACAGCGAGCATTTTTTCAATAATTGGTTAGTCATAATATTCTCTCTCTCTCTCTCTTTCTTTATTTCTCTCTCTCTCTCTCTCTCTCTCTCTCTCACACACACACACACACACACACACACACACACACACAAACAATGGTAGTGTAACTTCCCTTTTTCTTTGTGGATGAGGGGTACCACATACATGCCTGCACACACAAAGACATCAGCACATCAGCATATATACTGTTAATGTTTTTTGTTTTTCCTCTGTGCAGGTGACATGGTTGAAGAGGGCACCTTCGTGACCCCCAGTGGTCTCTTCTTCATCGGCATAGTGACCATGTACATTATCACTGCCCTGCTCCACCCCAGCGAGTTCCACCTCATCATACGGCTTCCTCTACGTCCTCTGCATCCCCAGCGGCGACCTCCTGCTGGCCATCTACTCCATGGTCAACATGAACAACGTGTCCTGGGGAACCAGAGAGACCGTTGCTCCGAAACAAGCTGCCGGTGCTGCTGCCACGCAGACACAGATCCAGAAGAAGATTTCCAAGTTTCAAAGGAGGTGTAAGTGCTGCAGCTGGAACCTGGAGTTCCAGGTCAACGAGGACCAGGAGGTGACCATGGTTGTGCCTGTTAGCGCTCCACAGAAGGAGCCTGAGAAGCCAGAAGAGAAAGAAAGGTACAAAAGAAATAATGGTTGATCTTAAAAGTTATATTGATTCAAATTTAAGAATGCTGAATTAAATTTGTTATCCATTTTATTGTTTTTCAGCCACAGAGAAGACTCAAAGAGTTGTAAGTTTTTTTGTATTTTTTTCATATAGGAGAATTCCAGTATATTGGGTCTAAATGTACAGACATAAACAAACTTACTAGCCTTTAAAAGTTCATACTGATGTGTATAGGTCTAAGTAACTGTCTTGTTTTTGCTACTAACTAGACACAAAATAACAGTTATCGGTTATCAGAATGCAGCCCCTGTGCAATAATTGATAAGTAAATTAGTCATATTAGGCACAAATACATGTCTGTAATTCTCTTCTCCATGATACTTTTACTGATATTTTGTGTCCATTCAGTGGCAAAGACGTTTAATTTGATGTTATAATTTGCTCTAAATAGTCTGTATACTACCATTGATATAGCCTATGTTTTGTTCATAGTTTTAGTGTTCTATCTCAATATGGGACTAATTTAATTTATGTTCATGAAGAAACAATACAGAAAATGACTTGATAAATACTAGAATTACTGTATCCTTGTGCACCAAATACGGTTTATCCTTCATCTTGGTTGTGTTTGTTTATGTGTTAAGCCTGGATTACAGAGTTGGTGGAAAGATCTGGGGAGCTGAAGCTGGAAAGAAAATACCTTGATAATGTAAGTTTTAAGACAAAACATCCATAATCTCATGATTTCCCACACGTGAGCTTATCCTTTTTTATTCAATAAAATGAGGATGAATGAGGCTCTAGGAGGTTGAATCTGAAACTAAGTGATTGGTGTTCCAGGATGAGGTGCAGTTTTGGGAGGGTCTCCAGGAACGCTATCTCAAACCTCTGGATGAGGATAAGGCAAAGAAGAAGCAGATTGAGGCAGACTTAAAAGACCTAAGAAACAAGGTTTCCCTTATCTCATCAATCTGTCTATCTATCAGTTTTACAGCTAGGAAGATAACAACTTGCAGTCTGGCTCTGCACTGTGAATGTAATATCCATGTCTCAATTTCATGTTTTATTTTGCTCCTGTCTGTCGCCATCTACAGGCCACATTTATCTACTTCATCTGCAATGCCCTCTGGCTTGTGGCGACGTTCTTTCTGCAGAAGATAGAAGGGGCTGTCACCATCCAGATTCCCAAGCTGTATCCCAATGGGACATTAGATACTGACGCGAAAATCTTCATTGATCCCATTGGCCTAATGTTTGTCATTGGCTTTGCACTTCTACTGGGGATTCAGTTTTTCGCCATGCTGTGGCACAGGTAACTTTGCTGAAATGATCGCTGCCTTGATTTCTTTTCCCTGGTAATTGTCTCTGACCACTACAATTGATGAAACTCTCCCCTAACAAAGGGTAGAACAGTTCTATCAGGAGTTCAAACTTCCATTTGTTTGCCTCTACAGACTGCAAACGCTGATTCACTTCATAGCCTACCAAGGAACCGAGTCTGCAGTCATCAAAAATAATTTGAAAAAGTCTTATGAGAATCTAGACAATGAAAAGGTATAAAAGCATATTTTACTCGAAATTGAGCTTGAAATTGTCTTTGCCTTTGCTAATGACTTATGTCAGTGCTATTGTGGACACAGATTTTATACTTTTTTTGTTAATGAGATATATTAATGTCTTGACAGAACCTCCAGCACTTTCTTTGACAGTTTCATTGAATGGAATATCTTCATTTGACAAACACACAAAGATAACAGGATAATAGACTTTCAACATAACTGCAAGAAGACCTTAAGCCAAAGTACAAAGCAAATAATTAGCCCATTAAATAAAATATATACTTCTTGGACAAGGATACAGTAACTCTAGTATTTATTGACTTTTTATTGGTCCTATTTTCTGTATTGTTTAAAACATGTAATGATAGTTGCATAATGTTGCAAGATGTCATTTTGTGTTTTAGGAAAATGTCTTTCACAACATACAGTATACACATATCATATTCAGTCTGGTTGCCTGTGAGTTTTAGGATAGATTTTAAAATCCTCTCAATAACTGATAATGCATTACATGGTCTGGCACTTAACTATATAAATTATCTACTAACCCCCTACAGTCCAGGCCCTTCAGATCCTCCAACCTGGGCCTTTTAGCTGTTCCAGAAAGTAGATTTTTAATAGGGATGACCGATCATTGAAGTTTGAGCACAAGCTCTGGAATAGCCTTTCTTACAACATTAAATCTGCACCATCAGTGGCTGTTTTTAAATCTAGTCTCAAGACCCATTTTTATTTAATTGTCTTAATTCCTTAATAAGTGAGTGATTACACCTTTGTCTCTGTCATCTAATTTATTATTATTATTATGATTATTGTCATCATTTTTTGTTTGTTTTGAATGCCATACTGTATTCTCCCCTTTCTTTTCTCCTTTCTTAGTTTAACTTTGTCTTTGGAAGTTTAACCTTTCTTTCTCTATTTTTTTGTTTATTATTATTATTACTATTGTTTGTTTTTCTTGTTTGTCTGTAAAGCATTTTGTGCTCTATGCTTGTTCTATATACTGTTATAGAATTATCATTATTATATATACAGTATATGTTGTGAAAGACAAATTTCAAATTTTCAAATTATTGAATATCTAAATGTATCATATGCATTTTATGCAGGTATCTGAGGTAACATGATTAGCTCTTGATTTGCTCTCTATTGTTGTCCATTTTTATGATTCATTGATTTGTTAAGATGATAATCATATCACCATACCGTTCTAGCACTTTTTTTTTTATCATAGGCACTGTACTGTACTTTATTATGAATGCGTTTTTCAAATGTAGCAATATTGTTTGAAGTGAACAGATTTCTTATAGCTACTTTATGAGAAGCATGTACTTTTTTAGCAGCCTAAACTTCAAAAGGCCTTAACCTTCAATAATGGGAGATTATCAAATGCACTGATAAATGCATGAAATGCTCTGCAATATGAACTTTGTTATAGAGTTGTACATGTTATTATTGACATAATGAAAATAGAATAAGCCAGTTTATGTGTGGTGAGGCCTCAGTTCAGTTGGGTGTGGTACACAGACAAAGGTCAAAGTGCTTGTGATAGGACCAATTAATGACTCAAGTGTAGGAAATTCCACGCCCAGACAACAGACAACACTTAGAATGTTTTTTTTAATTGTCATTTACATATACAACCACTTTCTCATCAGACGATGAAACCTTCTGTCTGTGTTAACTAGAAATGTCTATATAATGTCTATATAAACACATAACCTCTCACCATTTCCTTATTGGTTCTCCTAACTTAAGACTGAGTCTGTATTACTCACTACGTAACAATTGTACCAAAGTATTCTTGAGAACTTCTTCCTCATATGTACCTTAAATAAACTGGTGATAAAAGGCAATCAAGCCATATTCCAGAGTGCCGTCCACGTGATCCTTGAACCTGTTTATGAGAAAGGCACAGTAAAAAGGAAAGGAGGGACGAAGGTTCAGAGATAAATCTCCACCTGTGATTTAAGCACACACTAACTGTGAATTAGTTTATTTAACAATCTGTGAACGGACTGTGCCTGTGTTCACCGGCATGGAGGAATTGAAGTACAGGGGCAACAAGAGGGAGGGAAGACACAGGTAAGAACATTTACATTTTCTACCATTTCCAATCATTAAGTTTTTGAGCTAATGTTACCGAAGCGCCAAAGTTACAGGCAGGTTGTTTGGGAACAAAAAACATTGTTTTTTCCCCGATCCACTTACTTGTGGGGCTAAATGTATAGGTTTATTCTATGGAGTGTCAGGAATCAATGTTAGTCAAAGTGGTTGTACAATCAATGTCCAAATAAAATTGTATGAGGTTTTTCTTAACATGCTTCACTATGGCCTAATGGACAGGTGTCATTACAGTTCAAAGTAATAATAGGGTGAATGGAGTTATCATTAACCCGAGGAGACATTTTATTTGGGACTCAGTTCTTTTAAGTTTTCTTTTACCTTAAAATAACATCTTCAAATTCATTTTGAGGCTACATGTACATGGGGTTACATGAAGAATGGAGTGTCTGACACTGTGGATGTGCATCCCTATATAACATTGTCACTGTGTTTACTAGGGGGGGGGGCTGTGTCATTTTTTTTTGCTTTTTGTGTCATTATGACCTCCCTTACATATGCCTCCCCATTCACTTGAATAGGAAAATAACTGCCCAAAATAACTTACCAAAACTTACCAAAATGGCCGCTATAGACTGCTGAAGCTAGTTATGGCGTTGGGGTCCATGGTGAAAGGGTTATTGGTGGGTTACTGGTGAAAGGTCTTTCTGAACTACCATGGAATTCAAAATTCAGATCATAGCCTACAATAATTGTGTGAATTCTGGTGTGAAACGGTATTTTAGTATTTTAGAAGTTGAAAAAATTCCGTAACCATGGTTATAACTTTTCACCAAAGCCTTTTCCCAACTGAAATTTTAATAATTTTCATTAGCACAGACTGGAGTGTGCGGATTTTTCTTATATCTTTTATAATAATTTTCATTAAACAATATATAAAAACATTATAAACCAATTCAATTCACGCAGGTATCCTGAGATATTCAGAAAACCTACCACCAGGAAAAAAATCCTGGTTAAAAGTAGCAAAGTGATACTGAGCTCATCAACTGACCTCAATCCAACAACCAATGTTTGGGCATTATGGGGAAGACCAAGAATTTTAACATTTTTGTCATGAACATCTGAGACCATAGCCTGTCTGTCACTCTGTGCAGGGACACATGGGATCCCTTTCAACTGAATCCCATCGGTGCTGAAAAGGAACAGAAGAGAAGATGTTTTCAATTGGCACAACATCTAGTGGCAATCATTGTTGGCCTTTTGGTCCTGACAACAGCAGTCCTCAGCAAGGTAAACTGTATGATAAATGGTTTTACACATTCTACTTCCATTACTTATACATGTGAAACTGTCCACCAATGATGGTGTGACTATAATTATTTAGGAGTTACTGTCTTTACTTACAAAAGAAGATCAGGCAAAATGTAACATAAGGGTGTGGTAACATGATCTGATCATGATTCATATAGTTAAGGAGCTGCTTTGTCAGATACATTTACTGCCTGTAGGAAAAGTGATGACACTGAGATGATTTATTGTTTTGATGCTGTGTACCATCTCCATGGCCACATATTAAGTTGGAAACTATTCAGTTGCACCTTGCACCTTGGCTTCTACAGCTGTTTCAGTTATCCTTGTTGATTGCTACCAAGAAGGGCCTGTCACCTAGAATCACTAATGTGTTAGTCTGATCAGAAACTATTTAGTTAGCGTTAATGTTAATGTTTGTGTTCACGTGGATATGTATACCAAATTAATTACGTGTTTTTTGTGGAACAAAAGATGTCTATAGGCCACTGGCACAACTATACAATTTTGGAGTACAAGGACAAATGATTTTTCAATTACCTTATGTATTTGTTTGCTGTTATGACAATATTCATGAGAATTTTCAAAATAGCCTATCTAACTCGCTTGATGGGGGAAATACACCCAGATAGCCAGTGATTTAGGTATTTATGTAAAGCATCAATAATGGATTTTGGTTTAACCAACGAGCCAATTAAGTACAGTTAACTCTGCTAAAACCATGATACTAGCTTGCTAAATCGTCTTATAGTGATGTAGCATGGCAAAAGCTTTTCTTGCATTTGCATTTTCTAACAGTGGTCCATTCTGGGTCACAGAATTACAGTTCATGGCATGGGTGGTCAGGAGTAACAACAGGTGTGTTCTTCTGTCCTTCATGCGACTATAAGGCCTTCATGCATGGGACAACTAAAGTAAAGTAAAACTACTTTAAAGTAGTTTTACTTCTACTACTACTTTACTACTAAAACTACTACATACAGTAGTTTACTACAATAAAATATGTTAAATGTCTCTGTTCACTACATAGTAATACCCTGAAACACTTCTAGTCTAATTGTTGCGCTTTATATGACATTTCAGGGCTCTCTGCTGATTCTGAGCACACTGTCAAGTCCATTTGCAATTGGATCTCCCCAAGAAAAACAGTACTACATGATCCTAATGATGTTCTGCCTCATAGTACCAAACTTTCTCGTCTTCCTGAAGTCACTCTGGAAATGTGTTTTCAAGAGTTCGAGCACCCCAAAGGGGAAGACACTGGGCATTGTGAGTCAATCAACACAGTCAAACATAGCACTTCAACAAAAGATAACACTGTATCAGATATTTGTATGTGATCAGCTATGTCATGTATGTAATATGTTAGCGTCCACTGAGTACTTTTCCAGATTTGCTTTTATTATTCTGAGTTGAAAAGTCTAAGTAGATGCTGCTCCCAAACTTATTTAATGGCACTTTACCGCCACATGAGACATTTCCATGATGCTTCTACATGATCCTATCGTGCTTGAGGACACAAAATAGGACCTGCAATGTCACATGTGTTGGTAAAATACCATTAAATGATTTTGGGAACAATGTGTGGACTCTAGACTTTTTGATTTGTCTCATTTTTTTTCTGTCCAGCATATAGAATTAAGTTGTGCCTGGATGTGCACGACTTTTTAACTTTTGCTTTTATTTTGACATTTTATTTGGTTATGTAACAACAACAACAACAACAACAACCTAAAACCAGACAGTGATAATGTCATGGATGGGTATGTTTGCATGTGTCAACTCAAATGGATTTCTGTTGGTGTGTGTGTGTGTTTGATTTCCTTTTCAGATGTGTCTGATAGAGAGCCTGGTGGCCTTTGGGACTGCAATCCTTGTGCTGATCGTGATGCCCTATTTTGACATCCTCACCACTCTCTTCATCTCTGGTGGTATTGGCTTTGTGTCCTCCATACTGCAGATCGTGTTTCGCCTCCAGAAAAAGAGCTGGAAACTCATCTTCCCCGTTTGCTCCCTGCTCCTCACCATGACTGGCTACGCACTGGTCTGCATGGACTACTATGTACGTGTCACCTCAAAGATGCCAGTCGTTGCGCCAGAATGCTATGTGTACGTCGCCGTTGGCATATTCGCGTCTCTCCTGGTGTCACTGAACTGGTGGGAGAATCCACTTCAAGCCAGCAACATCATCCAAGATACGCTCACTGAGTTAGACAGCTTCAGAGACTTTGTGATGATCATCTCCAGCCTGTTGAAGATGTTAGTCACCGTGGGAGTGTGGGCTGTGTACTACTGTTTTTTAGCACCGGTAGATAGGATTGTGTGGGATGACTTTGCTAACCTCCCTGGCCAGATGAGAGACCAGGGCCTCAGTCTTTTTGCCCTGCAGGCCATTTGCTCAGCTCTCTGCCACTGGTTCGGAGTGGTGGCGTGTAAAATCCACGCCGTGAGAATGAGCTTCGCTTTCCCCGTTGTCCTCACCGGGCCGGCCACCCTCTTGCTCGGCCTCATCCTCTTCTTTGCCAAAGCAGGCACAATAACACTGTACGACCCCGAGGTGAATGGGTTCGAAGGATTTTGCAACAGCCTACCAGAAATGCTGGCCAAAAATCAAAACAGTACGGATGTAATGATAGAAGTGTCTAGGAGCATTTGCCGGACTTCCCTTAATAACCCATATAAATCATGGCCATTTGCCATGCTTGCTCTGGAAGGGGTGTGCATGTGGCTTGGACTGGTCACCGCAACACATTATGTATGGAAAATCAAGGTCCAGAGGATTGAAAGAACCGCACAGTTATTTGTCCGTCGCCTCTACGAATCTGCATTCATTGACCAGTCTATGCTGCTCAACACCAAAATGAAAGTTGTTAAATTAAGTGCCACGGAAAGGTGATCTTGATAATCTTGTGTATTCCGATATTTTTACTCTATTGAAACCCATATGACCATTTCACATCCTTATAATTGTCTCTCTTTTTAGTAAGAAGGAAGACAACATTGAGAACTGCGTGATTTACCTTTGTGCAACCATGTGGCATGAAACCTATGATGAAATGCTCAAAATTCTCACATCAATGTTCAGGTACAGTGGGATCAAGCTTCTGATTATTGCTTACATACTTCTCTGTAACTGTCCAATAACCCTAAGTTGCTTGTAGGTTGGACAGATACAGAGGTGATCCAAAGGAGGAACATAATGACTGCTTTGACTTTGAGTGCCACACATATGTTGATGACGCCTTTATGACAGAAGATGGCAAAAGATTGGTCAACAGCTATGTAAATGATCTCATCCATGTTGTCATGGAAGTGTACAGGTAAACATTTGATTACAACAAATATTTTTTTCTTTTTTTACGTGCCAGCGATGAAAAATGTCAGAGCCTAATGACATTATTGTCACCTACAGGGTATTTACAAATAAAGAACCAGATGAAGTGTCAATTGTCGAAACTCCCTATGGTGGGCGACTGGTTTTTGTCATGCCAGAGGGAAATATGTTGTATGTGCATCTGAAAGATAAACAACGGATCCGCAACAAAAAAAGATGGTCACAGGTAAGATTCCATTTTCCAATCACTAACAAGTCTGATTTATTTATATAAATAAATGATCCATAATACCTTATGAATCAAAATTCAAAGTTTACATTTTGATGATAAGATTAACTGTGTTTGTTTGAAACTTTATTTTACCCACCTGTAGATAATGTATCTTTACTATCTCCTTGGATGGAAGGGCTACAACGCAAAAAATCCTCCGAAGATAACAGTAGGTTGCTTGTTGAACATTCCTATAATTATCACCCTGATAATGTTAAACATAAGACCCAACCAGGAACTGACTTTTCGCACACACTGGTCATTACATGAAAATCGAAAAGGCATATCTTAATTACTTAGAGATAAACTGAAGATTTTACCATCCTTGTTAGAGTTTGTTTTTTAAATTTAGTTCATTTCACCTCATTATTTATTCCAAAAGCAATTTTGAAATGCAAGTGGGCATAATTTGATTGATTAATTTAATGACCACACAGCCAGGCTGGTGGAATTTGTTCTCAGGACAGCTCTTTGGTACAGGTTCCATTACAACAATTTGTAACAAGACTGGACTTTTGTCCCAACAGAGGCAGAATAATATCTGCCGTGCCAGTCTCATCTCGTTAGATGGGGAAAGCTTCCACCTGCCAAATATTGACAATGACAGTAAAAGAAGATACATCTCTGATGACAACACATTCATCTTGGCACTGGATGGAGATACTGACTTCCAACCTGCAGCTGTGATCTTGCTGGTTGACCGTCTCCGAATGTATGACTGTGTCGGTGCTGCCTGTGGGCGAATTCATCCAACTGGAATGGGTAAGAAACTATAGTTGAGTCTCCCAGAGACTACTCATAAGAATAGAGTCACTATAGTGTAAATTATCAATCTTTAAACATGTGTGTGCGCACTCGCTCTCCCTATGTCTCTCTTTGTGTATGTGTTTTTATGTTAAGGTTGAGGTGTTTAGCAAATGCATTCCTCCAAAGCCACTTATAAAACATTAGATTAAAAGAAAAAGAGTAAAAAACATAATGAAATTAAACTCATAAAACAATATCAATATCATTTCATACATTTTATGAAATTGACACTTTTTCATTGCTTTTACAAATGTATTTTTGTAATTTGGGTGTCTAAGATGGCTAAAAATGCAAAAACACCAAAATAGGCTGCCACTGTGTCTGTGTGTGTGTGTGTGTCTGTGTGTGTGTGTGTGCATTACCCCCGGTCCTCACAGGACAACCCCCTCCCTCTCCTTAGATGGAATCAACTGATTATTAAGAATAATGAAATTAAACTAATGAAACAATTTTAAGTCGAATTTCTGTATCATTTGACTCACTTCACACAGGGTTGAAAACGGTGTTGTGGTGCTTCTTCCTTTGGTATTTTGACCAAAGTATATGACAAAGATGTTTCTTTAAGACCTCAAGAAACTTTTTAAAATTGTGGGGAAAGGGGTAAAATAGTTGACCTTTAAAGTAAAAAACATAAATAACAGCAACAATGATTATTCACATCTCAAACAAATGAACTAATCAGACACTAATTAACTAATTAGACAAATGCTGTTTGAAAAATTTGATTTTTAAAACGAATATATGTATATACTGTGTGTATGTATGTTTTTTTATCCTTTGTATATCACTTTGAAGAAAATTGCCAAATTATGGCAATAATACGTATTTATGTATACTGTATATGAATGTATGAATGTATCCATCCACCTAAACCTAAACCTCTGGTCATATACATTTTACACAGGTCCAATGGTGTGGTATCAGAAGTTTGAATATGCAGTGGGTCATTGGTTGCAGAAGACTGCTGAACACGTCTTTGGATCTGTCCTTTGTAGTCCTGGGTGTTTCAGTTTATTCAGGGGTTCTGCACTGATGGATGACAATGTTCTGAAAAGATACACCACCAAAGCAACCAGAGCTTCAGAGTATGTTCAATATGACCAAGGTAATTTCACCTTGAACTAAAGGCATGGTTATGTTTCTATGCTAGTATCATATAGTGGAAGAGAGGGAAAGGGATCAAAGGTCTTATCACTTACATGTTTTTCATCTGTTTACCTTGTTTCTAACTAAATTATCTTCACAAAGTCATGGTTTGCATATTATGTTAAATGTTATTGTTATTATTAGGGCTTATTATTACTATTATTCTGTTAAATCATTTAGTCTATTACTATTATTAGTATTATTTTTGATGTAGCTGATACGACTATGACATTTTTGATATGACCTTACTTTAAACTAATTTTAATGATGACATAATGTTTATAGTTATTGTAAGTTACTTTGGACAAAGGTGTCTGCTAAGAACCATAGACATAAGCAGTGGTGGAGGAAGTACTGAAACTCAGTACTTAAGTAAAAGTACAAATACACAGAGAAATATTTACTTTAGTAAAAGTAAAAGTACCACAATGACATCCCTACTTAAGTAAAAGTAAAAAGTACCTGCTTTTAAATGTACTTTAAGTATTAAAAGTAAAAGTATTTGCATAATGATTTATTCTCTTAATATCTATATTCTAAAAGGAAAAATCAGTATGGGCTGTGGCATTTTAATCTAGTTAGTTTCTAAGTAGGTTATACTCGACTAGATAGTTTTAAGTTAATGCAATTGTGCTTACCATCTGTGGCCCATTACATTCTGACCTACAATTCTAAAGACTGTAATTCTGGTTATCTACTAGGGTGATCTGCTGAGTAATATCATTCAGCAAAACACGAGAGCCTGAAGTTTAACGGGGTAGACAGGGGAAACGTCGGGTGGATCGTAATGCCAATTATGCTGATTGAACAGAAAAGTTGCTGAGAAAGGTGTCATTATGATTAAATTCAGTTTCACTTGCGCAGACGCATAGACATTGAATGAGCGCTGACGTTACGCCACAATTGTAGGCTATGCATCTTTATTTAATCACACACAATTAAGGAATATTTCCTAATCTGGAAAATGTTACGTCTTTTCCGGCCACCGGTTGATTAATAGTCTACCATTCATCTGTGCCGCAAATGATCAGACGTGTGACAGAAGCATGGGCATAGCCTGTAACTTCGCTGATCCGCGGATAGCAATCTCATCGGAGAGGAGGCCCTGCAGATAACAGACAGATAACACGCTGCAGATAACAGACAGAGAAAGGCACAGAACACAGTTGCATGTACAGTGTAGCCATGGGTCTGGTGAATATAGCCTACCGAATGCAGATGGCTACAAGCTCACGCTTTGCCTGGTCTAGACTAGAAGCTTATGTTTCTAAGAATGCACGTAGCGCTCCAGAATCTTTGGTAGCAACCCCCCCCCCCCCCCCCCCGGTAAAACAAACGTGTTTGTCAGAGAGAAAAAAAAACTGATCATAAAATGTATCGTAAAAAGTAACGATGGTGTTGTAGAAATGTAGCGGAGTAAAAGTACAGATAATTGCTGTAAAATGTAACGAAGTAAAAGTCAAAAGTATGCACTATACATTTTACTTAAGTAAAGTACAAATACGTGGAAAATGTACTTAAGTACAGTAACGAAGTATTTGTACTTCGTTACATTCCACCACTGGACATAAGTAAGAGGATAATAGAGCTACAAACCATCTAAAAGCACTATGCTCACTCTATACAGGTGAGGACCGCTGGCTGTGCACACTACTGCTGCAGCAGGGCTGGCGTGTGGAGTACAACGCTGCGTCGGACGCCTACACCAACTCCCCAGAGGAGTTCAAGGAGTTCTACAACCAGAGACGTCGCTGGGGGCCCTCCACCCTGGCCAACACCCTGGACCTGCTCCATAGTGGAGGGGAAACAGTAAAGAGGAACACCTCCATCTCGATGATCTACATCTTCTACCAGATTTTCACAGTGGGATCCTCCATCCTTGGGCCAGCCTCTGTCACTTTGATGGTAGCAGGTGGGTGTATGCAAACGTGTAGGCTATGCCCAGGTGGATCCAGAAAGTTTTCAGGGGCCTAGTGTTGTATCCAGAGGGCCAAAGACTATACTGTCTATGAAGTGCCTATGACAACAGTTGAGGAAGTGAAGAACAAAGAATGATTATACAACCAATCTCAGGCTGATACAGTATTGTGTCCAATCAACCATTCTTTTACCAAACACTTGTGTTATATTTATGATTTCTGCCCTAGAAAGAATATGGAAATGCTGTGTGAATGCAGGGGATTATATTACTATTGTGCTGTAAAGTTATTTCACTGCCATGGATCAGTGTGGCGAAAGCACGCTCTGGATACATGCTTTCAGGATGGATTATCCTGGTCAGAGTGCATCCTGATTGCCTTTACAGATCAAAAGTAGGTCACTCAGAGTGAACAAACATCTATGAGATGTTTGACAGAATGTTTTGACATTTATTCACAGGTGCTTTCCAGTTTGTGTTTAAGATCGCAGGCACAACTTCTATCATCATAGCATCTGTACCCCCTGTCATCTACCTTATAATTTGCTTCGTGGCCAAGACAAACTTCCAGATTACAATTGCAGCGATTCTAAGTGTTCTGTATGCCTTCCTGATGACAGCTTCATTCTTCTCCATCATTGGTACGTATAATGGGGCCACATTTTGATGGTAGTCTGCTGAGGTGTTGTGCAGTTTAACGGATATGAGTAACATGTTCCCTTGGTTAGAGTCCTGATTCTGATTCTGGTACATCATTTTACCATTGAAAGAGATGAATATGGTGGCCAATAGGAAAAATGTAGTCATGATCTTTATTTTATTACCAGGAAAAAGGTTTGATCCCCCCCAAAAAAACAATGTCATCCCGATGTCAGAGAATTCACATTTAAACCAGTCCTAAAAGAATATGGAATTGTCTTTTACCACTACTGAAATAAGCAGCCTTTGAAAGTTAAAAACATATTCAGTATCCTGTCTCTTATCTGACACTGGTTCTGTTATTTTTCCCCCCTAGTCATTTACAATTTGTTTTATTCGGTGTATTTACAGTTAATGTCACTTATTTTCAGGTGATATGGTGACACAGGGAACGTTCATCACCCCCACTGGGCTTTTCTTGGTGTCCATGACCATCATGTATCTGGTCACGGCATTGCTCCACCCTCAGGAGTTTAGCATGATCATCTACGGGCTCATGTACTTCATCTGCATTCCCAGTGGCTACCTGCTGCTCACCATCTACTCCCTGGTGAACATGCATAATGTGTCCTGGGGCACCCGCGAGACCAACAAAGCCAAGGAGACAGAGAAACGGGTGGGCATCCTGTGCGACCGCACCTGCAAGATGTGCTGCTGGGACATGAAGTGCCAGGTGACTCAGGAGACAGAGAGCCTACTCCTCCAGCAGATCCAGCATGCCGTCAACACTGGCCAAGGCACTCAGGCTGCCGGAGTGGTGGCCATTCCGGCTCGTGATGCGATCGACGGAGCGACCGTGCCACCAAACAACACAGCTCGGGATGAAGTAGAGCTAATGATGATGAGCAATAGGCCAACAGTAAAGGTAACTGGAGGAGACCATGTAGACCAGCCTGACCCTGATTCAGCATTTGAAAAAAGGTACACACTCTTGATGCTTGACTCTTGGTGTCATTTCACTGTGGATTAGTGATGTGTGAATGGCTTTGTTGTTTTTACCTAGCAATGTCATGAATTTTATATGTGAATAAGGCATCTGATCTTCTGTTCACTCACTGGTTTTGTTTTAGTGAGAGTACAAGTGGCAGTGCAAGGAAAACGGATGATGATGATGATGATGATGACGATGATGATGATGATGAAGATTATAATTATGAAGATGAAGACAATGATGATCCTATTTTGAATGACCAAGATGATTTTGCGCCTGATTTAGCGCCTGAAAGTGGTATGAAGTTCATCTGATGTATATGATATATGTATGATAGATAGATAGATATACTTTATCTATGTAGGCCAATTTATTCCACACTTCAACTGCACTGACAAAAGAGGCCTACTGTACATGTTCATCACTGATATCAACTTTAATTATCTAAAACTTTCTATAAAACTTTCCATCATATTTCCTTCCTTTTGTCCTATAGACTGGGTTGGCCCTGTGAAGACAGAGTTCTTGAAGAAGCTGACCTATGCCAACCTGAAAAGGAACTTGCAGGAGCAGATACGCTACACGCTGCGGAACAAGAAGCAGGACGACGTGTGCGAGGACCTGGTGATGAACCTCACCGATGTGGTGAACACCGAACTGAACAGCAAAGTGGGCCCAGAGGATGTGCTCACAGAGAGTCAGCTGGAGGAGCTGCAGTACGCCCTGAACGAGGCGGCCCGCAGAATCCTCAAGACCAGCCGTATGGAAAGGCTGGACAGAAGGGTGAAACGAGCCATTGAAAAAACTCTTCTTGCACCTCAGGTTGTGCAACTGGCTGAGGTTTGTCTTTTTTTTTTTTTTTGGCTCGACATTTACAATCAATCAATCAATTTGTGGTCTTTTGAAAACAAAACGTAGGGAAAAAAGAGAACGTACCTATTTTTATACTCTGCTATGATTCCAAACCCAATAATAGTGTCTAAATGGGTTGTGAATAAATTTCAAGTTCCTAACTCTATCTTTTGGGAAACAGCTCAGGACTTGAGCTCTAGGCTGACTGTCCCTAACATTGGTGTTACCATCTTACTCTATGCTTCACATTACTTATACTGAAATCACTACTCAATAGTCGGTTATCATGTGAACCTATGTGATCTAGGATGAGAAGGATTTCTGGGACAAACTGCTTGAGAGGTATCTGGCCCCCATTGTTGATGACAAAGCTCATCAGGATGAAGTGATTCGAGAATTGAAGTCTCTGCGTAACAAGGTAAAATGATTAATTTTCTCAGATGAGGACAATGTACATTCACTTCCAAAACCTCCTTCATATTTATGCAACCCTTTCATTCCACCCCTCCAGGCTGTGTTTTTGTACTTCATGCTGAACCTTTTGTGGGTAGTCGCAACCTTCTTCTTGCAAGCCATCGGCACTGACGTCATCAGCATAAAGATCCCAAAGATTGATCCCGTTAACGGCACACCGACGGGAGAATACATGTCTGTTGAGCCTCTCAGTCTGATGTTTCTGCTGTCCTTTGCAGTTCTTCTACTTGTTCAATTCCTTGCCATGCTTTATCACCGGTATGTGTTTGAAATACTGCATGGTCCCATTTTATACTGTGTCGTTATTACAGTTTAATTATATCACTAATAAGAAATACTCTGTAGTTCACATAGTATAACGCTACTAAACCAAAACTTAAACCAAAATAGGCCACTCTGTAATGACATGACCGAATATAAAAATATTACAATTATAAGTTTTAAGTATTATAAAAATAATACTTAAATATTAAGCACACAGAACACTAGGGCCTGTAGTATAAATTGTTTATATCTATTTGTTTTAACAAAGACTGCTTTGATATCAACAAATGAAAAACTGTAGGTGCTGATCTTTATTTAAGAGAGCTAAACTATTCCTAAGCTAAGAGGACCTTTCAAAGTCTTTTTTTTTGAAGATTTTGCTATTGTAATCGGCTGTTCTCCTTCTTTGCAGAGTGTACACGCTTATCCATATGGTGTCCTACAGAAGCACTGAGAAAGATTACAAAGAGAAAGACGATGTAAGTAACATTTATATTTCCTTTCCACTTCATCAGACAAAACAAAAGAGCCCTCAAAGATTAGAAGTTCATGGTGTAGCAGTACAGAAGTACATTTGGTGAATGCTCAAAATGAAATCTTAACCCCAACACCTACCCAGTGAATCTTTTTATACCTGTAGTTCTACTTCTACACTGCAAGACACTAATACAAAAACAATACATTCCTACAGTGACTTAGATCTTATGAGTAACATGGGATTACTTTTGGTATGGACCAACAAGGTTGCTTTCTACACTTTCTGAAGTAACTTGACTTGTCTATTTTGAATGCAGGAGGATGATGAAGAGGAGCTAATTCTGGAAAACCAGATGGCAAATGGTCTTACATTCTCCAGTGATGACTTGTGAGGTTTTGCACAAAGACTGCTTAGTTTACACAAATGCTAAAACTTGAAAACAAATTTAACAAATTTGAAAATTTTTATTTGATATATTGCACCTTAACTGAGTGAAATTAAACTCTGTCAGTGTATTCCTTATTTAGTGATGTATTTCGATATTTAATATTGTAAATATCTGATAACCTGATGAAAATCTCAACTGAACAGTCTTTATATATTTATATTTAAGATGTTTGTTTGTGTTTAGTTATTGTTTTTAAACCAAATATAGTGCAAATGGCAACAGACTGAATTACCTTTTTAGGAGTCAAAATAATAATCTAGACGTACACGTTTCACATGTACAAATACACATCTGCAATAGCTTCCAAACAGAATTAATGGCACAATATACTGCATTACTTGCAAGCACCACATCCACTATGGGGGCAGTAGACCTACACAAATCCTCTTCATTAAAAGCCTTTATTTTACAGTGATCAAAGTTTGTCTTTATTGTCTGGAACTATCAAAATTACGGGAAAGACTATAGGTGTGGAGTTTTTATTGTTTTGGAAAGAATCTGAAATAGGTAAGACTCTACAAAGAAAATGTCAGTACAACTGCAGTGATAAAGCAATATTATCCTACTGAGAATAACATATCTGGTAAGAGAGATCATAAACATTATCAATATTCAGGCCTTTCACATTAGCATAATAGTCTTTTAGACACACATGTACAAAGTCACACAACCTTTTTCCCTTTAATACAGTGTTTATTGCATCTGTTCAGTGACGGCAACATTATCATTTGAAATAAATTACTCCAAATTAAAATGTATGGTGTATAAGAATGTATGGTGTGTGTATTTATCATAATGGCCGACCCTTTTTAAAAACAGAAACGTTTCTGTACCAGTTGTTTTAAAAGTTGTCAAACAAGGCATATGTACATTCCAGCCATTTCATAATTTGTGCGTAATAACTTTGACAAAAGAACTAAAATTTAACCAAAAGATTCAAGAAGTAGGCGCTTTGCCTGGATAGCTGCTCTGCAGAACAAATCTGGTCCAGAGGCAGGTACTTTCTACACTGATTAGTTCATTGTTAAAGAGCTGCTATTATATTAGCAGGACAAAAATGAGAAAAATGAGCCCATTGCTGTGAACCCGCTGTGCAAGGTGTGTTCCTCCTGAAGTCCATTACTTAGCCAACTTCTTTTCCATGCTGTAGGGGTGGGAGGGGGAGGGAAAAAATGTTAAGTCACAATGATCGAGAAAAGGCATATTAGATACTGCGTTTAAAAAAAAAAAAAAAGAAAATACAACAATTTCTAAGCTGGATGAACTAAATTGTCCTTTGAAAATATAAAAGCAAGACTAATATGTAATTGTTTAATATGTAATCTGTAATTATTTAATATGTAATCTGTAACACTTTTCTGAATGTGTATGTGTTTCATGTTAAGATGTTTGCATAAGCAAATAAACTTTTATGTAATATGTTCATGTGAAGGACCGATTCATCAGCCCTTCCTATTAGTTGGCCAGGCTATGTACTACGTAGTTCGGGTGAGAAAATAAAAGAAGCCTTCTTAGCATGACATTGGCAAAAAGACATCAATGAGTTTTTATCCATACTAATTGGGGTGTTGTTGGTGGTTTTGCATGCTTTTTAGATGGGTTTTGGACCAATATAATGCTTCATAACTCACAGAAGAGTGCAATAGCACTTAATACTATTTATTCTGTATTTGGCTTGAGCAGATAATGGACACAGATATGTTTGCCAACAGACCGCTCAAAACAATGTTCATGTGTCTTGCAGATTACATCTAGCCCTAGAGTTCAGGCACCATATTCACAAAGCATTTTATCTTACCGCTAGGAGTATTCCTAAATCACACTAAAAGTTTTCAGCTAGGAGTTCTCTCGAAAAATCTATTTACAAAGCTGCTCAGACCTACTCTTATTAAGGAAAAATTACTTCTTCTAAGCTGCCTCACTTAGGTGCTACTTTTAGGGCTAAAATGCTTTGTGAATTACTCTTAGTAAAGAAAAAATTAGGAGTCCTAAAGTTACGAGTGACACGCTCATTATTTTTAGGAGTTTTTCCTAAATTCGCCAGTTATGAGGTACTTTTAGCCCCAGAAGACCTAACAGAGCATCACTGGTCTATTATATGAACAGAGTACAGCAATGGGATTTACATGCCTTCTGTGGAGTTAATGACTACAAAGAAAACCTTTAATCTTTGCAGAAGCACAGTGTTCCAGGGCATTTCTAACACAAACCTGTACTTGCCTTTCTGACATGAGGGCAATAAACACCTGTAACTTGCTGACTTGACAAATTTGACGTAGCCATCATTAAACTTCTGTTATTGCTCTCTATTACTAACATAGTAACATAACCTATGTATAAAACACATGCCTGGATTAACCAAGGCTTTTGGTTAAAATAAAAACCCAACATGACAGCGGTGTGAACTTGCAGGGATATGGAGAAGCTATTTTTGCTCGACTTAGCTCAGCACAGTCTGATGCAGCTCTTCTCAGTTACAGCATGCTCCACATAGAGCTATGATTTAGAGAGCAAACCTACGGCGCATCAACATCCTGCTTTCAATACTGTAAGTGCAAACCCTGAAACAGGGACTAGGATTTCCCCACACAGGTACAGAGGATTTATGGATTACTGAATTTATGACACTCATTACACAGGTGGAATTACCAAACAAAAATGGAATGAATTGCTAATTATTATCACACCAACAATACTACTGAGGTGCTATATCCACTATTAATAACTGAAAAAAGGGGAAAAAAAGACTGGGTGACATGAACCTATCTAATATGATGGTGAAGCAAAATACTCAGTGTAGAGAAATCAGAGGTTTAACTCTCTGTGAAGCACTTCAAATTTGCAGAGAATACAGTCATACAGGTGGATCTAAAAAAAATAAGACTGTTGTGGGAAAAGTTTTTTCCCCACATAATTTAGTTCAAAAAGTGAAGCTTTCATGTATTCTAGATTTATTGCACATAAACTGAACATTTTCAAGCCTTTTGTTGTTTTTATCTTGATTACAGCTCATGAAAATCCAGTATCTCAAAATATTAGAATAAAGAATGTATAACACAGAAATATCGGTTTCCTGAGCCCTTAATCCTCCTGCTGTGTTACGGTTAAATCTGATCGATTTACAATTACTTTCTCTAAAAAATATGGTTAATTTAATCTGACTATCATGAGGCTCCATAACTGTTCACAGATGGCATCTGAACAGACACAACACATTTGGATCTGCTGGCTTGAAATATTTCATTTTATATGTAATGAATCTAGAATATATGAAAGCTTCACTTTTTGAAATAAACTATGGAAAAAACTTTTCTAAGATATTCTACTTTTCCCACATGCACCTGTATCCATTCCAGCTCAGTCGTGTTTTGGAAGCAAAGAGCCTTTAAGGGCCTCAATATCAATGACTAGCCAGACTGACCGGTCAAATCTTTAGTTTACTTATGTTGACCTGTTTCTTTTGCTCTGTACTGCTAAATCACTTTTTTGATTGATCTCCTGCATATGCTGAAACCACCATATATACCTCCTACATGTGAGCAGTGTTACAAGTTTCCATGCAAGACCTGTGTATACTACAAACTGTTTAATCTCACACCTCAAAGAGCAGAGAGAGAAGTCTGTTAGGTAAATGACAATGTGGATCACTCTTGCATCAAGTCCACACAAATGTTGCACAACTTATTCACGGGCTTGCTGAACTGTGACATCCAAAGGTCGCCATCTTTGTTGTGACTACATGCTATCATAAATTCCACCATGGCTCCACCACACAGAGAGCAACCTTTGCAAAGTTAAACACTTTGCCCAAAAATCCACAGGAAAGCCCATGGAGACATGAATGCTAGGCAAGTACTAGCTTGCTCGGATTCGGCATTAGGCCAATTATCCCAAATGCATATTTAAGGTCTAAACGTTTAGGATTTAAATAATAGTGCTGAGTACTCACTTGTATTTGATAAGCCGACTTCCTTGAATTAGTTGGGCTGTCTCATTGGTTAAATGACAGGCAAAGAGCAGCCAATTCCTTGGCTGTACTTTGTAAGCAAATCGCATGAAGAGGAGGGAGTAGCACGTCAGAGCTGAAATATACAACAGGTGTTTGCTTATCAGATAACCTTGCCGTTCAGACAAGGCACACACGTTATCAGTGAATGTTATGAGATCAGACATGGTCTGTGTCTATAATCTCATAGCAAACAATGGGAAAAGAAGAATTTATGATGAGAAGGAAGGAAGGAAAATTGTGATTTACCAAATGTCATTCTCCCACTGATAATCTCAGGACTTTTCTTCATGTCAGATATAGCAGCGATGGGTAGACCCCAGTTAGCCACTGGACCCCAGAAATGCTACATCACAGGAAGGGAAGTAAACAAACATCTTCAAATTCAAGCAAACATCTCACAAATTCAAGCAAACAGCTAAAGTGGCCATTATATTCAAACACAAGAAACCCATACCCCTTTGATGTTATATTAGAGACAGTGTCTACCAAGTCTACTTACCGTGCTTAATGATGATGAAGGTTTGCAGAGAGGGATGCAGATACATTGAAATGAAAATACTGAAATTAGCCAGAGATCATATAACTTATGCATATTGGAACACAGATCTGACACGCGTGTATCTGATACGATTGTTAACAGTTTGGGAAAATGTTAAAGCAAGATGTAACTAACCATAGGCATCGACACACCAGTTACAATGACAGCAAACCTAGCCAGCAGGATGATGTTAGCTTACTAACGTTCCGGTACGTTAGCATAAGCTAGCATCGTGTCCTTCACATATAAGGTTAAGATCATGCAGTGTTGTGGTGGTCTCCGTGTTAACAGAGGCAGGAAACCAGACATTAATTCCAAAAAGTTATGGAGGATAAACTTCCCATTTGTGTTTTTGAGAAACACCACATATAACTTCATGCATTTTGGTCAAAGTAGCTATCAAACAGCCAACGCTAACCTAGGCTGCAAGCTAACGTTAGTTTGCAGCCTAGGTTAGCACAGCAAGCTATCACCTTGGCTGACAGACGACAACAATTAACAAGTTACCTCATCAAATACTCTCTGAACTCTTTGCTCTTCAGGTGGTCGACAGCTTTGCGGGCTAAAGTTCCAGCCATCGTGAAAATTACGACCTTACTGTAGCTATATAACAATAAACTGAACCACTTCGCCCACACTAGAGCTCTGACTGAATGCACGAGCTACAAACAACTACCCTGCTACTGCTAGCTACTAGGCTTCACAACAGAGGACGTCAGTACGTCCTGAGTAAGCACATGCGCAGAAGAATGCTGCGATTAAAACATTATTCAGCCCTATGATTCGTATGATTCAGCCACTGATCTGAAGAATAACATAATTTGATATCGGTGGATTCAGCCAACACAATATTTCAAAAACGTCAAACTATCTGGACTTATCAGCTTATCAATAGCCTAAGTAGGAATATATTTAGTCATATAAGCCTAGTCCAACCTTGTTTCTCAGCTTTTGATCTGTTTTATGCCACTTTGTTATGATTATTACGTTGGCTAGAGACACCTCCCTGGCATGAATATGATGTTCACTGGGCTTTGACCTATATCCCATCTTATCTGGACTGATAGTCTATAAAAAGAAGTACTTTTCTTTCAGTAGAAGTGCATGTGACCAGCTCTATACAGAGGCCTTCTATCAGAAAATAGGCTATTGAGCAGCTTAAGGTCATGATGGGCAGTAGATGCATTGATTTAAAACATGTATTTAATCAAGATATTGTATAGGTGTGTATATTTGTGGTTTAAAAATAGGCCTACTGCCAAATCATTTTGTAAAACCAAAACTTTTGTTGATGTGATGACATAAAAGTGCAAAACAATGAATGTAGCCTCTGACTGCTGCTGACTTTGCCCAGACTTGTTGTGATCAGAATATTGTGATTCAGGAAGATGATCTGGTGCAAGATGAGTAGCCTATAGGTCACACACACAATACAGTACACTCCCTCTCTCACACCAACCCACATACTCAACCACATGGTTATTTGCTCACCCACACCTACACGTTTCGGTAGAACTTAGGAAGAACTTTGACAGTGATGTCTGATACACAGGCACCTCTCTGAGCAATTTTGCTGGGCAATGTTCCTGAGCATGTTCTGGCATGTCCCTTTGATATTGGGCAACTTATTTCTTTCTTGAGAACTTTTAATCATCAGTAGGCAAATTAACATGATCATCCAATCGGAACACATGGAACCGGTTATGTGGTTGCTCTGCATTGCTCAAAAAGTTGTCCCATGAATCACCTAAAGCGGCAAGATGAAAAAACTTTGTCCCTTACTGTCAAAATAACAATTTAGCGATTAGACAATATCCAGTTAGTTAAAACCAACTAAAAGGGTCATGCTCATACCTGATCAACAGCGTAGTGCAGTATTAATATTCTGGGCATTCATTAACAATGTCAGAGACTTCATTCTCCATATTATATGTCAGTGTACCATGAGTTTGAAGTTAATAACTGCATTAGGTTGCTTTAAGCTCACATTCTGTTACTCTTATGTTCGGTGGTTAGTTTGTGCCACTTGACAAGTTCAGTTGTGACCTTTTGAGCACATCTCTGATATAGTATTTATGAGATGTAACAGGCAGCAGCAGTTGATCTGCTGACTGTTTTCAGTCTCGTAGACAGAGAAAAGCTATTGCTCTCAAACACTGTCCAATTAATCAACAGTCAGTGCACTGATGAATGAATATTAAATAGACATATATAGAAGGTTGTGATATCATGCTCCCTTTAAAGAGTATTTTTAGTATTTTCAAAAATTACAGTATTTTATTTTGATACATGGTAGGCTACTGTATTTGATATTTTATTTTAAAATACAATTTGATATATTTTTGCCCATGCCTTCTTATACTGACGCCTTGGGGTAAACAAAGTATAGGCTTATCTAAAACCAACGTGTCCAAGAAAGTTTGTTTACCTGCCAAGTAAGAAAGCAAAGAAAGCCATTCTGTAGACACTTAACTCTGGTTGGTTATGTGGCCAATGCCACCCAACCAAGCACTATTAAGTCTGCTTCTGTAAAATACTTTGACAGTATAGTATATCAGCTCTAATGAATAAAATGTATCTGAAAAGTCCTAGATTATTAAGGAATGGCAAGGCATCTGCCTATATAATTATGCCATTTTTATCACTATTATGATAGTTAGCTCATTGCTCACAAATATTCAAACAATATATTTTAAAGTGAATATTTATTATGACATTTCTTCCATAACACAGGTCCTTGGGTGAATTGTCAAAGTACTTTAGTCGCATGCTTACATAGAAGCTGTTGCTGGTCAAACTCTGCAGATACTTTGAAAAACTGCTCCATTCTCACAGGCCATTTTTACATTCATATTTTTCTAAACCTTGATACATGTTTTTTGAGTGGTTTCACCTAAAAGTGGCTTTTACCAGCAAATCCAAATCAAATGACCCCCCCCCCCCAACAAACAACAACATATTCTTGTTTCTGTTAGCATTTGTTCATGACTTTGACAATGTATAAAGTGCACTTTGATTATCAGATTACAAAACACATTTTTTAGGTACCCTCGATAAATGGTACCAAGAGCACTAGTGCTGAGAAGTACATACACATGAAGGCTACGAATAGCTTAACAAATAAATAAATAAATTACCAAAGGGTAAAACCATTTTATACAAATTACATATTTACACTATTTACATAATTTAGTGTTATTTGATGATGACTATAAATTGAATGTTAAATAACAACGGAACTTCCATGCTCAATAAATAAAAACAATATGTTTAAAACAAAAGTCAAACTAATTACATATACAGCAGTACATATTTAACACAAAATGATGCACTCACTTGAGAGAAAAGGCAATCATCTGAAAAAGGTACCACAACAAGCGCATGTACACCTACTGTAGGTCCTTGTCACCAAAAAGACATTTCAAAATCCTCCCTTTAGCTGGGCCCTATGCTAAAGCAAAGAAGACCATCATACTGGGAAATAAAAATAGTCAAGAGGATTCTCCAAATAAATTGCAACTGCACAACACTATACTTATAAATAAAAACACACACAAAAACACAGTGAGGTGAAGAGTAAATATGGTAGCCTAATTAACAATGAGTGTGGGAGGTTATGCAACTATCTGTGATTGCATTATTGCACCCTATGCTCTTGAAGGCAGGCTCGGCCTGTTTCTTTGTGCTATACTCAAAACCCTCTCTGGCCTCTATAGTTCTGTATCTCACAATCAGCCTGTTCTTTTTATAGTGATCAAACACAGAACAGCTAATAGCACTGGAAATTCTTGACTTTTATGCAGGTTATGTTATAATATGTAAAATTCCATAGCTTTTCAAGTACTAGTCTGTAAAGGTTGAATGTGACTGATGTTGGGGGGATGTTTGGGTTAGAGTGATTGGATGGCAACTTCATATTTCATACAAGCTAAAAGTACAAAAGAATGAAACTAGAATTAGGAGATGTACAATACTAACGTAGCAAATCAAAATGACGCATTTTGGCGTATGTAACAGCTTATTGAACTTTTGTCTTTATCTCATTCACATTTTAGTGTGCCAATTATCAAAAAGCAGAAATTGTGGACCACAAACACAAAACACCTAGGCACCTCTATCAGTCAATCTCGTCCATGTGGTACTGCGCACAAAGTAATTGTAGTCCTTTGGCAAGTCTCTGTTGCTGTACATCATGATATTTTTGGTGTTTCTTGTGCAGCTGTACTATAGTCGTGTGGATGTGAGTCTCTTCATTCCTCTTCTCTGAGCCAGAACAGATGACAACACAGGTTCCAGCTTTGGTGCTTGAGGCGACCGATTAAGAGCAAAATAGGTGGCAGCCATTGCACCCTTTACAAAAACAAACAAACAAACAGACAAACAAAACAATACATTAAAACATCCAAGTGACACACATTAGTAATATGCATGGCATATAATGTTTTAAAAAATTCTGTTTCACAGAACAAGAACAGCAGATGGCAGTAATGAGTTACAATGCATTTGTAGTTATGCTGACATATTAACCCATTCGCTTAGAGTCACAGAGTAATAACCACACTGCTGTGTATAGGTAATTCAAATTTGTCTGTAAAATTAATTGCTTTAATAGGCAGATATAAAATATCAGTGATGTACGTTGTACGATGTATGTTGGCTTGGCTTACATTAACAGACATTCATGTTTTATCCACACATCACCTTTCCAACCAAAAAATTAGACTGCAGGAAAGGGTAGGTTTATGACACACACCCATCCACTCTCTGTCTCTCCGTTTCTCTCTCACACAGAATCACACTAGTGCATTTGCAAGAAGTGCCAAAACCATTTGCAGGCGCTTGTAGCCTACTTGTCAGTGTGTGGACAGTGGATGTAAACAGACAAACAGGCAGAGTGAGAGAAAAGGAGAATTAAAGAGAACATTTGGAAGAGAGAAGCTGAGAAAAAAGAGAGAGCAGAGAGAGAGAGAGAGACAAATGGAAGGAGAGAGGGGGTGGTGGAAAGGGAGAGAGTGAGTGATCATTTTGTAAACTTGCCTGCCTCTCGTAGGCGTTCATGGCTACAACTGACAGCTGTTGACAGTTGGCTTTTGCTAATTTGGCAACCCAAATAGGAGGACGTGCTAGCCCATTATTAATACGGTATTCTAGAATTAATCGTTCAAAACATAAACGAACATTCCAAGAGATTCCGCCCCGTAACTCATTTTTTTCATGGGTCTTACGGGGTTTTACGGGTTAGAGTAATGTTGTCAAATAAGCCATTACTTCAGTTCATCGTGTTTCCTTACTCTCTGACAACATATGGTGATAATTTTTGGAATGGTTACAGATTATTTCCCATTATTTCCTACATACTGGACCTTTAAAAGAGAGAGAGAGAGAAAGAGAGAGAGAGAGATTGACAGCTGAGCGTGACTCAGAGGTGCTACCTTCACCAGTAGCACGTCTTGTCTGATAAGCTGGCTCTGGGAGAGCTGCTCCCGGTTCACAATCCACTGGTGCCGGAGGACCTGAGGTGCTGTCAGCCGCTGATGAGGATCCACATGCAGCATATTTGACACAATGTCCTGATAATGGGCAATAGATAGATAGATAGATAGATAGATAGATAGATAGATAGATAGAGAGAAGAGTGAATGATTCAAATGACTTGCTACTTGATTACTTCTTAATGATCCATTCTAGAATGATTTGGCGATAAGTATAGTATAGATAAGATAGTGAAGGGAAGGTAATGATTAGAAACTTTAACGCCAGAATATCAATCACTGAAGTAAATGATGCAGTGACAAGTTATTCTATAAAAACTATGCCAGCTGAGTCGGAAGTACCTTGGCTGCATCTGATACTGTGTCCCAGTTGCCTCCCGTGAGGGCATATTTACCGCTGCCAATCCGGGCGAGGATTTCTTCTGACGTATCATCTGGGCCGTTGGCAAAAGGGGTGAATCTGGGGAAAGGACATAGTGCTCCTGAGCCTGACAACAGACCCGAAATGGCCATGTTTACCTGATCTGTACAATTGTTTTTCTATAAAAATAAAAAAAACGTTACTGCTTATGACTGTGAGCACACAGGCTTTGTAAGGGGCTACAAAAATGGCACAAAGGGGAAAGAAATCCCTTTCCCCCCAGATGCCCAGATTATGTGGAGATTTAAACCCAAAGCTTCAACCAGGAACATTAAATTGTCAGGTCTGCATCTGATAGGTTTGTCCAAAGAACAATTACAGCGCATCAGCTGTTAACTTGACCCTGGAAATCCCTCCACGTCCTAGAAATGATGGACCGGGAAAATGTACCATAGTGTGTGATTTTATAAATCATGTACAGTCATAAAGCGAAATGAAAAACAGAATTTCCTACTATGAAATTGTATTTGCTACAATGAAATTATAATCCTTTGCTTCATCGCTTCCCCAGACATGGCATACTGAATTTGGAAAATTATTTGCTTTGAGGTCAATTATGTTTTCTTACCCTGCTAACATGGTGTAGAGTAAAATTCCCAGACTCCAGATGTCACAGGCCGCGTCATAGCCCTGCTTTTTCAGGACCTAAACAAGACATGGAACATGGAAACATGGTGATGCAGCAGTATAAGTATAAGTACAAGCACAATCCGTGAATTAGTGAAACACACTCAGCACACAGTGAACACAGTGAGGTGAAGCACACACTAATCCCGGCGCAGTGAGCTGCCTGCAACAACAGCGGCGTTGGGGAGCAGTGAGGGGTTAGGTGCCTTGCTCAAGGGCACTTCAGCCGCTTTCTACTGGTCAGGGTTCGAATCAGCAACCCTTCGGTTACAAGTCCAAAGCGCTAACCAGTAGGCCACGGCTGCCCCCAAATATAACTGGCTTTCCAAGACCAAACTTTTCTGATGCATTTGACTAATGTCAGCCACCCCACACACTTCACTGTACTCTATTTTCAGTGTTTTCTCCTAAAGGGATCCCCTTAAAGGAGACTGGTTCTGTACGGTACCACTCATCTGTTTTCTGAGATAACAATTTGTGACTGTCACTTCATAGGGAACAGGGAAAAGAGAAAATAAATAAAAACAAATGGCAAAACAAAACAAACGAACACAACAATGTTTCTCTTACCTCTGGAGCGACAAAGTTAGCTGTGTAACACGGCGTCATGAGGAGGCCATTTTCCGCTCTCAGCTGTTTGGCAAAGCCAAAGTCACAAATTCGGATGGACTCTGGATCGCCTGTCTCATCCACATAGAGGATATTGCTTGGCTTCAAGTCTCGATGGACGACCTTAGATAAAATTCAACAATGCTAAGTAAGTAATAATGGTCTGGCACAGATGTGACATCCCACTCCACTAGGGTGACGTCTTTTATATTGAATGCAGAAGCACGAGACAAGATGAGATCATCATTAGAGTGATAAGATGGAGCTACTAACAGATGGACATCCCTTTATAGGTTATAATACGGATCAATTGTCTTTGCTTTAATGGACAACAAACAGGTCTAGGTTGAGACTAGCAGTGTCTTACACACATATGTGAGTTATACATCAATTTTTAATTACGTTTGAAAATTATGTTAATTTGCAGTCATTTGAGAAAAACCTATTCACTGTATCTGTACTTTGTAAATACATTTAAAATACTGTGTTCTAAAGTCTGTCATAGATGCAATTGGAGAGCTGCTTGATAACCTCAACACAAGCAAGAAGAAACAGAGTATCCTTAGCAACAGAACAAAAAGGGCTATTTCATTTGGATAACTGTGATCCACCCACAGACTGCAGAGAAAAACAAAGTAAGTAAGTCAACATTTATCTCTAACCTTATCTCAACTATTCAATATTTAGTTCTTTATGATCCTACTTTGCTAAATGGGAGAGAGTCAAACTTTCCTGAATAGTACAGGTCTAATTCAACATGACACTGACAATGGAAGGTTTTCACATCAAAACGCTTGTGAGGAGTCTACAAGAGCAGTAATTTAAGGCTAGTGATTGGTGTATCGGTGAGGTGGTTGGTTGTGGTTGATCCTGATGTTAGTAAATTACTCATCGCTCAGAGGTCCAGTTGTCATGTCATGTTTTGTATATAACTGAAGTAAAGGCAGGTTCTTGCACTTACCCCTTGGGAGTGGAGATACTCCACGGTCTTAGTGAGGGTACAGAGAACTGCTGAGGCCTCCCGCTCGGAGAAGCACTTCTGATAGAGGATCCTGTCCAGCAGCTCCCCTCCCCTCATCAGCTCCATCACCAGGTACACATACTTCCCATCATCATACACCTGCAGACAGTACAGGAACATACTCAGCAACAATGGACTCATCTATGACTTCTGGCCACATTTTCATGACTTTGACTTTCTGAAATGCATACTGCACAATGCTTGTAGACAGAAAAGTAGTAAGTTGCAGTGAATGTTACATCAGTATGACCAAAGACCCTTGATCACTATGCTCTGCTTCAACCCTCTCTGGTATGACATTTTGAAAACAGCCATATCTCTGATATTGATGACAGGTCTCTACAACTCAACACTCTAGATGAGCATAAATACATTTTAGGTTCACTATGTAAAATATTAGAAATAAAGATGCATGTTTTTGTATGGTGATACAAAATTGAAATGTTTAAAGGAACACCAAGATGACATTCCATACCAAAGCTACAGTAGCTGTCCCATACAAGTGTCCAATGCAGTTCTAAACCAATGGCTACATTACAGAGCTTTGATGGGCTGACTAGCAAGATTAAAAACATGATATAAATAGCACAAGTAGGAACCTTCAGCACAGACCCAGATTTTAAAGTTTAAGTGTACCACCGCTTGGTGACTGAATGAGCTAAAGGGAATCTCTAGTCTGCGACTTTGCTTGTTTATCAGTTGATTGGTCACAGAAGGGACATGGGCATCCATCTGTGTAACTGTGAGATTGCTCACATCTTTCAGGGTGATGATGTTTGGGTGCTGCCCATATCTCAGGAGAATCTCTATCTCCTCTGATGGATCCTTCTTGGCCTTGTCAATAATCTGGAAAAAAGACAGTAAATGAACAAATTGAACAGACCAACAAATCTAAGCATTCCTGTCAGACAAGAAGATTAGATTGCTGCTCCCTGAACAATTTCACAGACACGTGGAGTGGGCAAAAAGGAGCCTGTCAAAGTTATTTACAGTTAATATGATATGTGCATGTTTTGTACCATAAGGGTGGCTACTTTGAACTTACTTTGACTGCATACTCCACGCTGGTGATTCTGTGGACACAGCGCTTGCACACAGAGTATGCACCGATGCCCACATCCTCCTTTAGCTCATAGCCATCAGTGAAGCGGATGTTATTCCCATGGAGTTGCTGTGCAAACAATAAGCAAAACAAACAAACAAATGTTCAGTGTCAGGGGATGAAGTGAATGAGCCTTTGTCGGTCATATATTTATAGTGACCAAGAGATACTATTAACACTCAGATACTCTAAGGAGACAGTACCGGTATGTGCATGAATATCATTGTTGTTTTCTTGACTGAGGACCTATTAAATTCTTTCTAATTCAAAACTGAACGTATAGATATGGAAGTTCAGCAGACGTTTAAATAATTCACACTTATTCATCGGTTGCTACATGAAGAATGCACCTAATCTTAGCTTCATGGCATAACATATGGTGTACACACAGACAGGGACGAAAATGTAAATAAAATAGGTTCACTTGTATGGACTAGCTCAAATGGGATGTGGGCACTGAGCTCTGTTCCACACACATCCTTTCATGCATATTTATCAGCCCTGCTGGGCGAGGTCTCGCCTGACGGCTTGTGTTGAAATGGAAATAATAGACAGATCCCTACACCATGTCAGATCCTATTGTTCAGGTTGTGTGTGTGTGTGTGTGTCTGTGTGTGTGTTTGTGTTTGTGTGTGTGTTTGTGAGTGTGTGCACTGTATATATGGCAGACATCTGCCTATGTCAATCATTTATGGAACAGGCTCTTTGCTCAAATCAATAGCATTGGCTGCAGGCACTAGAATCTCGGCGGAGTCACTTTGATGAAATGCTTGCTCAGGTATGAACCATGTGGCAGAATCAGTTCACGTTATGTAATGCGACCCGCTTTCTCTGTGCTTAGGGATGTTCTGAGGGGCCTCTGCAGAAATGTCCTGCCATGTCTGCGGCTAAAAAACCACAGCAAACCATAGACAGGCCTATCCTTAACTGGGACTGCAGAACTGTAATGCAACCTCCCAAAATGAAAACAGTTCTCTGAAAACTGTTTCTTACTCATATCTCTATGGTAGATTTTTTTTTATTAAAGATGCTATGAACATAGAACAGTGCCTTTTGGCTTACAATATTTTTTCTATTCCAGTTAAATGGCAAATAACGTAATAAAAACAGTGCATTTCTGAAAATAAATAAATAAATAAATAAATACCTTGCCATACAGCCGGTCTTATATTCACAGAATCAAATCCACAAGTACATGCTTTGATAAACTAAATTTAAGTACAAACTATAGAAACTGATCAAATATGTAACTACCTGCACAGTATGTCCTGTGTATTATCTCTGGAAGGTC
This sequence comes from Alosa sapidissima, assembly GCF_018492685.1. Classification (NCBI taxonomy): domain Eukaryota; kingdom Metazoa; phylum Chordata; class Actinopteri; order Clupeiformes; family Clupeidae; genus Alosa; species Alosa sapidissima. The sequence goes on along the minus strand of NC_055972.1, from coordinate 24,672,528 downwards.
ATGACAGTATAATATACTGACATATCATTATTTGAGCGGGATCACAAAGCGGAGGTTTCAAGGTCATTAGCAGTTTCACCTGAACGATTGGGTTGACCACAGTCTGTCGCGTCTCGACTATCGATTGCTCCTGGGTGAGGTTGGTGGCGATAAAACTGAAGCCCCGAAAGAGCTGATGGGCATTGGCACTAGCAGGCACTCCAGGTGAATCTGTAAGACAGACAGACAGACAGACAGACAGACATACGCACACAGTAAGAACACAAAGTACAGAAGAGCATAATCCCTGTAACATGGAAATTACCCCCCAACACACATACACACACACACACACACACACACACACACACACACACACAATTGATCCAGTCTCAGTTACGCTCTATGAACTGACTTTCAAAAAGGTCAGTCCCCACTACACTACTGTGGTTTAGAGGCTTTTTTGTACCCATATTGATCAACCTGTTTGTTTTTACCAATGGAAATCATGTTTCGCCCAAGTCTGGCAAGCCTATGTAGCTCGCCTAGCCATAACAAATGACTTCATTTGACATCTATATTGGAGTGATGATGACTACAATATACAAAATGTCTTGCACATCGATATTAAAAGATTACATTGGAGTAAACCTGTCTTTAGTGGCAGTGAGACAAACCACTAAACATCTCTGGCTGAACACCGCAGAATTAAAACAGAATGCCCAGTGGGTGACCTTACATGGTGCACAATACCAGGATTAAATCATAATCTTGACAGGATTTTCTACAACACTAAAAGCTCTGCTTTATGTAACATGCTTATGGTCACATTAAAACTAAATTTTGCACAAATCATATTTCTTAAGCTTAAATAGAGTCCAAGTCAGTGGAGCATTAAAGCTACCTGTTGGTGTTCGCGAGGTGAACTCAGGATCAAAGTGGAAGGTGTCCTCGGGCCTTCCCACCGCTGGTTTGAACGGAGGCTTGATCTCTCGCCTGTATAATTTCTGTCACCGAAAGCAGAAAAAACAGCAGGCCTTTCCTTAAAAAACGGGACTTGTAAAAATAGTAACCCCTTTCATTTCAAACAGCTAATGGCTTTTAAAGCTGTCAAGAAAATATGCTCCAGATCTGTCTATAAATACATTTAAAAAGCTCTACCAGTTGATATGGCAACTCAAGATTATAAAAGAGATACAGAAAAACAGAAATAACAACTGAGAGAAGAAAGAGAAAGTGCATTTTAGTCATTTTTAGCAAGCACAGAAAATTGCCTTTGCGAACAGCAATAAAACATCCAATAGAGTCCTATTCAGTGCAGTTGTGATGTAGCCTTTGTTTGCCCAGACGGTCTGAATAGACTTGACGTCTATCAGAATTGAGTGCTCTGGGTCCTAGCATGAGTATTTGTGTGTGTGTGTGTGTGTGTGTGTGTGTGTGTGTGTGTGTGTGTGTGTGTGTGTGTGTGTGTGTGTGTGTGTGTGTGTGTGTGTGTGTGTGTGTGTATACAAGGGGCTGGGGTTACATTGTGAAGCCCTATTTTACTCCCACTCCAACAGGAAAAATTGCATCACTCAAATAGATCAAGACTTTTACTGTCCTCTAAATCTATAAGTGACCAGGATCTTTTCATATGTGACTCACATTCCAGTCAATGGTTGCAAAAAATGGATGCCGTTTGATCTCCTCCACTCCATCAGGTCCTGCTCCTTAACACAGAACACACACAGAGAAGTCATCAGCATACATTAAACACATCTGAACATACTGTGCATACTATCCTGGCTTGCATGAAATACGTTAACTATAGTGAAAACATCTGTTAGACATGACTTCATAAGCTGTAATACACATACTGTAGATTTGTCAGGGGGTTAGTCTCAATCAGCTTTATTAATTATGAATGCATTGGTTCCCCAGTAAAACCACAATATAAATATCAACTACTCTCTTGGGAATTAATGGGTTAACCAGATGTTTGTGTGTGTGTGTGTGTGTGTGTGTGTGTGAGTGAGAGAGAGAGAGAGAGAGAGAGAGAGAGAGAGAGAGAGAGAGAGAGCACTTTGAAGATCAACCTAATTGAATGTTTGATGCTTGACTAGAATACAGATTTAATAAACCATATACAATAGGTGAACTGCAAAACAACAGCATTTGTCTAGGCTCTTATGAAACATTGAAATAAACTGACAGCATGATATCATGATATGTGCAGGAAAAATATTTGCTTTGTAAACTGTACCTAATCGGTTGGTAGGATTTCTTTTAAAAAGTGCCCGTATCAGGCTTTGCACTTCAGGACTTAAAAACTGTGGCATTCCAAGTTTGGCCCTGAAGACAGTTAAAAGGAAAATTAATGATGTGCAAAACAATGCCTTTTACATTGTACAATACAACAATTCTTAAATAAAAAGGATAAATCACTTTGAATTGAAGGGGTAACATACAAAAAACAGAAAGAAAGATAATGACACATGCGATGAAGAAAGCAAAAGCTCATAAATTGATGGGAGATCTTACTTCAGAATCAGCGCCATGGTCTCCTTCCGATCTTTGCCTTGGAAAGGGAGTGATCCCGTCAGCATTTCAAACTAAAAACACAGGGAAACACTTCCACTTAGTCAAACAGCAGCATGCGAAACCATACTGTATGTGCTCAAGATGTCATTCAAGACCTTATATTAGAAATGCTATTTTTGAAAGTGATCAATGAGTATAGATTTTTTTTATCCATGGATTAGTAGATGGTACCTTAATTGTAAATGTTTCCTTATATGTTTTAAATTACATAGTGGTCTTGAACTGAAGCTTCACTTGTATCACAAATCACAATCATAGCATCAGTCAGAAAAATCGCAAATAGATATTTTCTCCAAATAGTTCAGTCCTAATATGTTACTTATATGTTCCAGAGATCCATGCCTTGATCCATGCAAACAGCACATTAACTGTCCATATTATTTATGTGGATTTGTTATTTGTTTGTTTTTTTATTATACTGTTTATGTTGTATGTGTATGTTATGTGTGATGTCTTTAAGCTACTGCAACCTTGAATTTCCCCTTGGGGATCATTCATTCATTCATTCATTCATATCTATCTATCTATCTATCCATCCATCTATCCAAAATGTGTGGGTGTGTACACAGTAAATACAGGTTTAGCTATATACCGGTAGTCCTAAAAAAACAAACCATGAAACAACAACACATTAAATTGATAAAAGCCAATGGCTCATCCTAGCAGCAAGTCTGTTTCACGAGAGGCATCTTCTGTGCCTGATATCAGCTGGCACTGGATGCGGATCTGGGCCGGGTCTGGTCCGCCGCACAGCAGGCTGCCATCTTGGATGCCATGCATACAGTAAGAAAGCACCCGGGCCACAAATCAGGCTGAAGGATAAACGTCAACCTGTCTTTTCCCACAGCCTCGTGGGTAATTTTGATGTCGCCAGGGATGAGTGGATTAGTCAGCACCCAAAGTATTGTGGAGGGAGGATGAAGCACTGTGGAGTACGGTACGGCAGCTTATTTTAGGACCGATGATTTTTATGGCAGTGCTTCAGGGACTGTAGTAATAAAACCATTTGTTGTCTCCAAATAAAAGCAAATAAATGAAGCAGTTGTTGATGTTAGATGTAGTAGTAGTAGTAGTAGTAGTAGTAGTAGTTGTTGTTGTAGTAGTAGTAGTAGTAGTAGTAGTTGTTGTTGTAGTAGTAGTAGCAGTAATAGTAGCAGGAGTAGTAGTAGTAGTAGTAATAATAGTAGTAGTAGTCAATGTGTGACTGTGCACCAGTCAATGTGTAGCCCAATTCACCAAAGAAACATTGTAGATCAAATAATGTGCTCTTCCACCCCCAATTAAAGTCAGAACTCAACCGTGAAAATCAGCAAAAAATAGCTTCTTATATTGCTCATCCAGATACATATAAGACTAACTGAAATACTAAGTATGTTCATCGACTTTAATTTTCTGGCAAGGCAGAAAAGAGCCTTACTACCAATAATACTGTACCACCATCCTCATCATCATTATCCCTACCACTGCCATGCCATCATTTCCAAAAATGCCCCTTTCCTTTCCTTTGCTCATTGTACAATGTCCTCCTGTGAGTATGGCTTTAAGCCACTTTCTTTCCTCTTCTGTCGGCTTTTGGTTTGCATTGATGTGCAAACCACTTTGGATAAGAGCATGAAACTGTGGATACATACCATTAAGACACCGAAAGACCACCAGTCTGCACTCTGTGTGTGACCTCTCCGGTTGACCACCTCAGGGGCCATGTACTCAATTGTCCCACAGAAGGAGTACGCTCTCTTGTCGTTCTCTATGGCCTCTTTACTTAAGCCAAAATCTGAAACAAAGTAGGAAATGCATAAGGGGGTGTGTTTGTGAAGGTAAGTGTTTTTTGTGCGTGCACGTGTGTGCGTGTTTACGTGTGTGTGCGCGCGTGTGTGTGTGTTTGTACTGTATACTGTATGTTGTAGACTCATCCTTACACATGGTGACTCTACACAATACAGTGGAACGCACTTTACAGAATGTGATGATGAACCCTGAAGTCTTGCTTACCTGTTATTTTGATGTGGCCTTCCTCATCAAGAAGGATGCTGTGAAGGTAAACCATTTGTCTATTAGGACCAAACAGTAATACCTTAGATGGGCATACTATTAGGATGTTAATTATACAGAACAGGTCTTATATCTCAATTTGAATTTCCTTCAGTAGCTATACATTTTTACCTGTTTGATGTACATTACATGGAAATAGCACCTCACACAAATAATCTAAACAGGAATGCAATTTAAAACTTGTTATTCATTTAATTATTAATATATTAATATTTTGCATAAGTTAATAATAATATTTATAAATTATTTGTTATCATTTAAAAAGTAGATGGCAAAGACCCCATTCTCATCTTCTATGGGAGTCTGAATTATGTCAGCAAAACTAATCAATTTAATAGAGCTCACCCAGCATTATGCGGTAAGGCTCAGTGTTTCACTCAAATGCTTGTTTGCAATAAACAGAACCCCCTCAGCCAACTGCCCTTACCGGCTAGCTTGCCCTCCAGTGAGGGCCATTAATCATTCTCAACAGAACTCAACAGCATAGACTGCCCTCCCCCAAACACACAACAATCCACAGAGACCAATACACTGGCTAAACCCTCATGTCGATTGACCCTTTTAAGAGGAGGGGAAAAAATGAGCAACCAGACTCTAGTAAAAGCACTGAGCAGCTCTTCATTATTTTCTCATCCATGGCTCCCCCCTGAGGGTTAATTTAGTATACTGGTGGGATTGGTCGTTGTCTCACACACACATAGCAGGTGAAACTGAGGACTGCGGGTAAATCTCCTCTGCTTAAGCATTCTGTGAGGTGGGGTGGAGTGGGTGGTTGTGGGGGCTTGAAAGGAATGGGGAATTGCATGAAAGCATGCTGTAAATGTTATGTAAAAAAAAAAAAAACAATCTGAGCAGCCAGATTATGAAAAGAAAAGGAGATGGAGAAGCAACAAAAAAAAAAAACTCATGATAGCTATTTGAAGCCAAAGCAGATGGGAGTGTGCACACAGAAACTAAGAACAGATGCTGCTTTGATCACACCGTAGGCTTGGGATGTTTCAGGTGCATGCGTGCGTGCGTACATGCAACATGAGGCTCCGCGAATCTGCGGCAGCGTCGCCCTCGTCTGAACTACCACACTAAAATGAGCAGAAATTATGCAGCGTTTCACAGAAGCCTGTGTAATCCCCTTCAGCCGTGCATTCCCACCAGCTCTTCACCCCCCCCCCCCCATCTAAAAATTCCAACCCTGTGTTCAAAATATCCCCTCATTCACCATATGGTGAATAACCACCCTATAGTTGTTCACATAGGCCTAGTGCACTACGTAATGAATGACTAGATGTTTCAGACACAGGGCAAATCTCTAATGGTACCCCTGAGGAAAAAGGATAGGACAACTTGTGCGATGAGTCCCTTCCACACACACACACACACATTAGCATTGCATAATGATAAATCAGGTTTCAGATAAGCTGATCACGATGGAAACGCAGAAGATGGCGATTAGTGACTCATCCACCTATCTGCTGCTGACTCAGGCTTTGCCTCAGTGGAGGCCGTGATGAGCGACGCGAGCCTGAGAAAGAGGGGTTGGGTTACGGTAGGGCCAAGCCCAGCACTCTCTTACTTCTCGGGCTTGAGGTCGCGGTAGATGATACCCAGGCTATGGAGGTGGTCCAGTGCCAAGGCCAACTCAGCCAGGTAGAACTTCACATCTTCTTCAGTAAACATCACCTGTAATGAGGAAAGACACACAGAGAAAGAGAGAGAGAGAGAGAGAGAGAGAGAGAGAGAGAGAGAGAGAGAGAGAGAGAGAGAGAGAGAGAGAGAGAGAGAGAGAGAGAGAGAGAGAGAGAGAGAGAGACCTACATCAGTCTCCCCATTTGTGATTGAAAAGGATGTGATGAAAATCTAAACAAAACCACAGGCCACTAGCCTAGAAATCTAGACGCACCCTAGCGGCAGCAAATGTAATTTGCAGCCAGGGTAGTCTAGCAACTGTCCGTTGGCTTGCGTGCTGGAAAAAGGAAACTTCTATCAGGCCAATCACATCGTGTACTCATCGTCTATGAATTGTCTAGTTGATCAAACTTATCAGTCATGAGTTGTAGCTATCCTATTGGGTGCAGAGGAAATTTGAAAGACAACCGTTTATCCCGCACCTCAGATTGAGCACTGCCAATGGTAAGTTCCCAGACCCTACATCTTGATGTGGGTCTGGCTCGTCAGGCTAACAGACCACAACAAAACAAAGAAATAAAACAATACAACAAACAAGCAAAATATTTGAAAACATCAGTCCATTTACAGTGTACAGTGCACACAACTAAAGATGTTGTGGTTGAAATATTTATCTCAACAGGGTTGTCTTTGCATGTCTCTACTAGCAACTAAACCTTTTCGAGAAAATGTCAGGTTGCATTCAGTCACTGTGTATTTCGCACAGCTTCCAAACAGGCCATTTAAGAATACATAAAAGGATTCACTCAGAAAAATGGAAAGGCAAGAAAATCTTTCTTTCTGTCAGCAATAAAGCTTCTGAAACAACATTATAAATGATTTGAAGCCCAGACATAATAAATTAATTTATCATGGTTCATTAATTCAACTCCAAGAACTTGCCAGGAATACAACTGTCCAGGCTGATAAAACTAAAGCCGCTTTAAAAAAATATACCACACAGATTCAACTGGACTTTCATTTCATTTAGCACTGTATGAGTCAGTTCTAACATGCGCTATTACAGAACTTTTAAGCATAAGTAAACAGTACTGCTTGCAGATTCCTGGTGTGCACCTCTCCATATCCAAACATCACCCAGATTCTCATCCTTAAGCACTACTTGCACAAACCCAATAATAAATAGCCCGTCTTATTAGCAGAGAAATGAAGGGGAAAATGTCATTAAACAAAGTCCATTTGTCTCCCGTTTTCCAGAAAGGGGCTTTATGCTGCTATGCAGGTGTATTTATAAGGGGCGACAGAACAGCGGGGGGCGATGGTGCAATTAATCAAAAGAGGAGATTGTGCAACCTGACTGATGGGGGATGACGCACCCCTGCCAGGCCCGCTGGAGCGAACGGTCAATTTAGTAGAGAGAGTGAGCTAGCGCGCGGCGCGATTTACATTAATCATCGTCAGCGGAGAGAGGCTTGAAATAAATCAGCAGGCTTGAATATGTAGCCTGATAAGCATGGGGGACTTAAACACAGAGCGTATTGGGGCCATACTGGAAGCACCTGGAGCTAATGTGAAGAAGTGGTGGTGCAGTCTACTCAGAATATTTGATTGTGCATAAACATTAGAGTAGAAAGTAGAAAAAGTGTCATGCAATGAACAGGCAATACCATGCAGCTGGCTAGGGGTTCTATGGATGAATATCTGAATATTTGTGTATGGATTGGTAGGTTTACAAAATAAAATTGCACAATCTACAATGGCACCTTAATGGCACAATGGCATACAATGCCACCTGAATAGTTAAGGATATAACAAAAGTAATTGTCTATCCTCATGCATATTTAATTCACAATGCCTCTTACTGATTGACATTCAAGGTCTGTCTCAAGGTCACACAAACATATTACTAATTCATGGCACTCTCCAGCACGGACATGCTACAATATTTATTTTGATCTTAGATGTGACGTAGATGTTAAAAGAAAAGCAATTTAACTTCAATGAATTATCATTAGCTGAAGATTTAATCGGCAGGCTCTCCTCATGTGGTAAGTCAAACAACACTATAGGCAAATTTGTCACAATACATGATTACTATAGCCTACTATCCCACGTCATTTGATTAGCAGACAACTTGTGAAAGTGTACACAAATGGCAGACACTGCCCTTGCACCTGAACCAGACAGAGTCGTATTCAAGATGTCTAGGACATCTCTAGGTGTGCATTTTCTCCCAGTCAACCGCAGTGCTAGACAGTTTCCCCACTGTTTCTGCTTTCTGAATCTTACTCTTAAACCACTGACTGTGAATGAAGTCATGGTTACTAGTTCAACAGGTTCATGGCTAAACATGCTGAGCAACCGTAATGGCTGTGTGCTGTTGGATTTCAGGACTCACTCCTATATCCCCTCTGAATGGAGACTAATTAGTGTCACATATGCATTTCATTTCATTATTCGCGTTACTTAAAATATAAATCTACTTTCTATTTATGGCAGGCAATTAAACTTCATGCAGAGTTAAAGCACTTTTTGTTAATTAATCATTAGTTGCAATCATACAAAAGTGTAATAAGTACGTTAGAAGGTTCAATTCATGTGGTGACACTATATGCTAATACAAATACTTGTATATGTTTTCATATAGGGGAGACTTTATATGAAAAAAGTAAGTTCCTGACCTCCTTGGACAGTCTAGTGAAAAGATCGCCACCTCGGAGGAAGTCAAGAATGAGGTACAGCTTCCCCTCCGTCTGAAAGGCTATGGAAGAGGGACAGAAAGGAAAAAGAGAGGATAAAATTAATGTATTCATTCATTTATAGACCAGTTTGCTAGTCAGCTAGCTCATAGCTAAACGGGTGCTGGGTATCCTCTTATCTTTCTCTGGGGTTGATGGCAAATAAGCTTATTTCCCAAAATGTTGGTGTGTTCCTTTTTAAAAAAAAAAAAAAACAAACAAGAAAAAACATTTGAGATCTCAAGGAATAAAAGAGAGAGAGATGAGATGGAGAGGGAAAAAAGGAGACAACAAGGGAGAGAGAGAGAGAGAGAGAGAGAGAGAGAGAGAGAGAGAGAAACAGACAAAGAGAATGAGAGTATAGGAGGGAAGAGACAACACTGTGATCACATGACAAGTAATGCCCATCACCTCCGTATTTCGATGACAAGAAAACAATTAAAAAGTGCTCTGATGAAGACCTGGCCAAAAAAAGGGCCAAGTGAAGCATGACAGAGAGCTTAATTAAGGTGGGCACGCACCCCCCCCCATTTGATCATCAAAACAGGGAAATTGAAAACACTGGCAATCCTCTTTCTAACTCCATGCATGTGACCAGGGGCGCCTGCAGGAATTAATGCTATGGTACGCACAAACTTGTGATATCCATGATGAGTATTGAGTTAGTGAATTAGCTCAACATTGTGTGCTGATAACCACAGAAAACAACAAGTAGCCTATTGCGTGCCTGCGTGCGTATTCTCTCTCCTGCTCAAACAAAATGTGTGCAGGTTAATTTTGATAACATGTTCACTAACTTTACGTAATAGAAAATGGTAAATAGCCTGATGGCATACAGCTAATGGGATACTGTGCATAGTTGGGAAGGTATGGTAGGCCAATTTTGGTGTGAATACACACACACACAAGGTAAATTTTCTCTCGCTGTTGAGTAGCCTGATGGTACGCACAGTGCGTACGGACGTACACCTGCAGGCGCGCCTGCATGTGACAAGCACATCTGTCTCCTTTAGATGATAGACAACCTCGGGCTTGCAGACATGTTAAGGTGCCTGCAAGCTTTGGATTTTAAGTGTCTTTATTCAAAACACAATGCTTACCATAGTGGAGTTTGACTATGAATGGATGATTGACCTCTGCTAGAATGTCTCTTTCCATTTTTGATCGCACACGATCTCGCACTGCAGGACAGAGGAGGTAAAGACAATGCAAATAAATACAAATGATACAAATGACATAAAACAACTGATATGGATTAAAGCGCACGATCAACCATTTAGGTCAAATTCAATCATGATTCAAGTCAAATTCAAGATTCTTTTCCTCAGTGGTTCCTTGTTGGTGGAATGAGTTGTCCAGTGCTCTCTGTTCCTGTGATAGTTGTGGGTCCTTCAAGAGGGGTCTAAAGGCATATCTGTTCAGCATGCACTTAGTTAATTAAGCATTTCTTATGAGTTATGGTTTGTACATTGTTTTACTGTATAATACAGTATTTGTTTATTTTCATTGTTTATTTTCATTAGGCTATTGATTGCATTGACATTATTGTTTATTATTGCTATTCTCCATATTCTCCGTAGTCTTACCATCTTACCAACAACTTAACTATTGTATTGTTTTATTTCGCTTTGGACAAAAGTGTCTGCCAAATCCCATAACCATAACCACAACCAGCCAACCTTTAGCGTTAGATCTAGATCTTGAGTAAACTGCATAGCCTTGTGGTGTATAGGTAAGGGTGCATAGTAAATGCATACATCATACATGCAAGACACACACACACACACACACACACACACACACACACACACACACACACACACACACACACTAATTTCCAGAAGGATTATGGGATAATGCATGATACCTAAAGTAAAACAGGGTTTACTATTCCATTCCAGCTACAATCATACCTAATCCACATACACAGCACTCTGTAGACACTGCAGTGAAGAATCCACAAAATTGGCTTGCCCACATATTAGCATTGCATGACTCTCTGAGATCTCTCTGAATCTCAGCGGTATGGCCTCACTTATGTAACCAGTGGACAATTTTCACTTTGCTGAGGCATGGCAGAATTTCTTCTCTCTCGCTTTGAATAGATAGCTGAGGTGCAACTGAGACACTGGTGGTGTTATTTTCACTCAAAGGTACACAGAGGACTGGAAATATGGTGATCTCTGTGAATACCTACTGTGTCAAAAAAGCCATGAACCAGTAACCATGGTTACACAGGATGAATGGTATAGAAAGTGGGGTAGAATCATCTTTACGCCAGCATAATGTGCCTACCAATTACGTAAACTTTGTTATTCTTGTCAAATGACATTACACTTCATGAAGTTCACAAGAACTGCTGTGCTAATGCCTGGTGATGCCAGTTGCTCAGAGCATAATAGGCATGCTTTTGAAGGCCACTGGAACAAAAAACTTGTTCTCTAACAACAACAAAAACAACAGTTCCTGCTTGTTAGAGAGCGGCTCTATAAACAGAAACTGCAGCTTGTTACCATAAGATCCCATACATTGCCTGGTTCTAGTAGGATGGGTCTAATGAAGAATGTGACCTCACACAGGCTTTCCCTGACCTTTCCATCATGAATACACCACCATTCAGACTTAAACTAGTGAACTGTCCCGGCCACCACAGTATGAGCTCCAGACAATATCCACTGTGTGTTACCAAAGAAGTGCAGAAGAATGAATCACAGTTATTATGCCTCATATGTCCTCTAACAAAGCATATAGCAAATTACCAGGTATAGAAAGTGCTTGCATAATGCAACTTAAATTTCCCCCCAGTTGACTGTAGGATTTATAGGCTGGTACAGCTGCCATCAGGCCAATAAAAGCTTGGGTAGGGGACTACACAATTACTAACCAAGTTAAATCTAAAGAAGATAACTAAAAACTGTTTTGTTTTTATGTTTATATGGACCTTGGTTAAAAAGTGAACAGATACAAGGTGAGGCCTTAACAGGCAACAAAGATGCAGTTGAATATATTTAATATTAATTAAAGCTTACCTTTCAGAGTGGCCTTCTTTAAAACCTTCATAGCATAGAGCTGTCCTTTATCCGAGCCTACAATTTTCCGTACCAGGAACACCTGTTGAGATACGACACAACAGTATACAAAAGAATATGTTCAAATGTGTATCCAAGATATGTGTGCGCTATACACGTTGACAATGTTGATAAAATATATAATACCTTTCCGTAAGAGCCTTGACCCAAAACCTTCAGCAACTCAAACTGAGATGGATCTGCCTTTTCAAAGCCCTCTTTTACATGATGGCTGATGTCAAATTCTTTCAAGATAGCATCGTCCTATGGGAGAGACAGATGAACACGGTAATCATAGTGTCACAGACACATACAAACCCTATACCACCAAAATTTGAGGTCAGGCCAAAACATTCAGCATTCTTTCAAACATGGACTGTAAACATAAAATATGAATATGATAATCTGCATTACTCTCAAATGTGCCTATTGGACAATATGTCCGATCACACATTTTCATCCATACAATTCAACATCAGTTACACTGACCACCGTAACAGCATTGTCCACACCACAACAGCAGGAAAAATCTCTACGACCCTCAAATTTCCTTGAAACCTCCCATCCCTGGTGTCACAACACCACTCAGCCTGACCTTCCTCCATCTTTATGCACCACTACATTTTCATCCAACATCAGACATTACACAAGAGTGACCAAACGGTAGCACCCATTTTAGCAGGGGTTTTGCAACACTTCAGCCTCACACAATGGACCTTGGTAATGGCGATGTGAATGTTGTGATGAAGTGAGTTGAAATCTGTCAGAGGACCCACAATCTTTCGCTATGGTCATAGGTGTGTACGCACTGGGCCACCAGAGTAAACCAGGCAGTATAATCAAGGCTGAGATTATCAATGAGTGTATCCAACATCAGACATTACACAAGAGTGACCAAACGGTAGCACCCATTTTAGCAGGGGCTCTGCAACACTTCAGCCTCACACCATGGACCTTGGTAATAGCGATGTGAATGTTTGGATGAAGCAACCGGTTTGTGACATAAGACCCACTCCAGTAAAAGGCGTAGCTGCTGCTGCTGCAGCAGCCAATGGCTCTGAATGACGACCTTTACTGCAGACTGTGCAAGTCCCTCTGGGCAACATTTGCTGATGGCCTAACATACAATATGTGCAGGGGTGTACAGCAACGTGTGTGTATGCGAGGATGACCCTGAAAGATTCAAGAAGCTCAGCACTGGATAGAGGCCCAGGAGTCTGGGCTAGAAACAAAGGGACAATAGAACACATTATAGAAATACTAAATACATTTATGTATTCGTATTTACATATGCAATTTCATATATTTACATATAGTAGGGCTTGTATATTTGTGAGTTGAAATCTGTCAGAGGACCCACAATCTTTTGCTATGGTCATAGTTGTGTACGCGCACAGGGCCACTAGAGTAAACCAGGCAGTATAATCAAGGCTGAGATTATCAGTGAGTGTATGTGTACAGGCAGCAACACAAGGACTGAGAAATGGTTGCCAGATTGAGTCTGGAATCCCCAACAAATAACAGGACGTGACTACTGATGTTCCTCACACGGCTGTGCACACTTCTGAGAGAGGGGTGGGGAGTACGCAGGGCGCAGTGTGCGACTGAAACGCTGACCACTCTCAATTGACTCAGGGCCCCTGCCAAGCTGACACAGCTAAAGGCCCGCTTAAACCGGCTTATCTCGCGCTGTCAAAAAAAAAAAATATGTACAACACTGTTACATAACCCTGAGCATCCACTGTGGCAGTTTTTTGATAAAATATAAAATGATGAGGACGCTGTTACAATCCAGAGAGGGGGATTTGGGAGCACGCGCTGCTGCATGCTGTTTTGCTGGCTTGGCATCACAGGTTGATGGGAGTGAAAGAGAAACAAACAGCTAGAGATGATGGTATATTTAAACACTGACAAATCGGTCGGCGTCGGTGCATCAGTCCTACTGAGTTTTACCAGAGACTTTCTAATGTGGAGACACAGCACTCAAAAAATACTCCATAGAAATGCATGGGGCTAGTTTGTCACGCCAATATGGCCGTTGTCTACACATATCCCACCCCTTCCTCGGCAAAACGTCGACATGTGAATACATTGAGCCAATCACATGGTGTGTTGTGAAGACATCGTGCCAATCATGTATTGTGATCTCGCAGCTGGAGCAAAATTGGTGTCGTGAAGCCTTGCGCACGCGCATTTCTGCCGAAATGGATGCCCGACGAGTGCCCAAAAAGTGTTGTCAAATGGCCGCTGAGTGGAGGGACTTGCCTAAAAGGACTTTGGTTTTACCTAGTGAGTACACAGCACAGCTATGACACAGCATGCACCCAACACAGCTTGATTGACAGATCTCCAGGGATTTATGGATTTTAGATGCGGTACAACTGAAATTCAGAAAGACTTTTGGAAAATGGGCAGGATTACGTAGATTCCTGAAACTTCCTGCACATTTTCACCAGAGAGGTAAAACACAACACACACGTGTTTGATATCTGAGCACACAGTCCTTGGACCTGTGATGTTTATCATGCTATCCATGGGTTATCTATTTAAAAATCAGCCGGCTAAATGATTTAACAATGGCTTTTTCTTTAACAAAACAAACAAATCTGTCCAATTTCCCCTTTTGCACAAATCAATATATGTTTGTCAAGGTCACATTCAAAAAATTCATTGCATGCAACGCAATTAAATTCACATAAAACACAAATGCATTGGTCACAGAGTGGGCAGGGAAATATGGAGGCCTTCTGTTACCGAAAAATAACTGGCACAATCATCATTTTGGAGAAGGGAGAGGAATACACAGTGAAATGGAGTGTAGATTTAAAGGCAACTGTAGCATCTCAAAGAATCAAAGAGGTATGAGTGATACGACATGATTGCGTGACACATATATGCGTGACACATTTTCAACCATTTTCACTGAAGTAGACTTGATTCTACACTGTAGGCTTTTATAGCAGCCTATACTCCAACAACATTACACAGTACAAGCACAGCAAAGCAAAGCAGCATGTCATGTATTTAGATAACAGACCTACAGAGATGTGCGGCTGCATGAATGAGCCGACAGCAGCCACAGACAGAAACCTTATAGAGAGCTGAGAGACAAGGAGGAAACCTTCATCTCCAGGCAGCACTCCTTCATCATATTTCAACACTGACAAACACTGTATTCACATTTCACTAGTTGTAAGCTGGTTATAACCGTGTCTGTGACAAATAAATTTGAACTTGCAGCTTGAGTGAACATGCAGTTAAAAGCTCCCACATTTCCCACTTGTACTTTTTCTTTTTGTTGTTGTTGTTGTTATAATTGTTAGTACCGGTAGTAATTTTGCAGTCCTTTGTTTTTCAACTGTGTAGTTGTCTTATAAGTAACACAAATTCACATGTCTCTGCAAGACATTGATTTATATATTTAATCCTCCTACTGATGAACGCATGCTGCTAATGGCAGTATCATTTAACCCTAAGATTTTCTACTGTTCATCAGCTTGATGAGAAAAAGATTACATAACGGGATATAGGCCGGCTTTTGTAGTATGGGATCTGTGAAAAATGGTGACAGTATGTGCAATGGTAATGAGATAAACCCTTTGAGTAAACCCTGCTGACTGAGACGATTGGGAAATTTGCTATCTCTGCCTCAACATCAGTTTCTCAGATGTTTCTGGGATGCTCTAGTATCTGAATATGAACACTGTCACACACACACACACACACACACACACACACACACACACACACACGCACACACGCACACACGCACACACACACACAGCGAGATGAAACATTGTTAATGCAGCCACTCATCTACAGATGATTTCCCCTCCACCAGCATGTTGGCTCGGATCATGTTTAATTTGATTTAGGTCAGCAGCTGTTAAGGATAATGGGAGAAATATTCCAAATGATATCTTGGACCGGGCCAAACTGCAAATAGCAAAATGAGCAGTGTCACATTAACAGTCCATCTGTAATTCCAGACTTTCTCTGCCCTGCAATACACCAAAGAGAATGCCTTTTGTGGTAGTGGTACCCTTTCGCAAAACCCTTGATAATTCTCTAAAATAATTAAAAACTAAGTAATTAGAAGTAATCATTTACTCCATGTTTGTTTGGATATGTTCTAATAGCCTTTAACTTTACATTTCTTTCTGATCTCTTCAGACAACTCTCTCCTTTGCTTTCTCTGGTCTGTGTTCAGTGTGGTACACACAATGATACCACTACCGAAACAATACTTTTCTCCTTTTTTTCAGGCTAAATGACTGAATACAAGATCAAATACACCTGTGGCACTATTTAACATGAAACCACTAGTTTGAAACAGCCATATAATACAATAACGTTTCATCCTTTTTAGGGATACCAGCAATTTAGTCCAAGCCATTTTACAGTATCTTTGTAAAATAAACAATAAACTATATTTTTTCAAACTTTCTTTGCTTTAATCTATTACATAACATAGTCGTTCATCACTTTTCACAAAGAAATGTAGCATTTCTTCAATGAGCTGTACAGGTACCAACAAAATGTGGCCTCTACCGTACACCTACAGACTGGATATCCAGGTTGTGCGATTATGCTTCAGGCCCAATTAAAATGAGTGTCCGTCAGGCACTGCAGCACACCAACGCAAATAGGAATGTAAAGGTCTGCACATCTGTTGAAGTATTGAAATACCAAAGCCTATCTCCTCCCATCTGCCTAACAATGCTATTGCACATTTTCAACTCTCTCCCTCTCTCCTCTTTCAGTAATGTTATAAGCAGCTGATGCACTATGCTGGTTTCCTCTACCTATACAAATCCCTTCAGGCACTGTCCCCGTTGAGTTTATTTAGAGCTGTTGACATTTTCAAGCCATTGATTTTTCTTAACTTAACTTGATCCGAACCAATTTTTACGAAGAAAGTAAATTAGCTTCTCTCCTTGTCCAGTTTGATGTGCGCTCATTTTATTTATTTATTTACTTATTTATTTATGCCTACCCCCGAGAGGCTATAGACCACCAGCCAGACTAATTACCACTGTGGCTCTTTTATCTTTCTTATTGATCTCAGCCAAGGCTATAACGGGTTCCGCCTCACAAAATACTTTGTCTTTTTTCCACAACGATATGGCACAACAACAAAATACCAAAAGTGTGCAACGCCAGACATCATAAAGTAATGTTATTAAACGGCACAGCATGATTCTGTGCAAATGGTTACTAATATTCAGTGCCTTAAAAATGTATATTTAGTAGACACTTATTCAAAGTGACTCACAGTAAAGGGAGCGTTTGTGTGTAGAGCAGGGTCTTTTCCGCAGGTGTACTCTCTTAGTGAGCATAGCCATGGTGTTGCAGGCACCCTATTCTACCTATTGAGAATACGGTTAAGCTTTACACTACACATCAATCTTGCACTCTTGCCACCTTCTATACATATGAATACTGAATTTGTCAAGAGATGAGGCAACACTGACAGTCACTCATATTAAACATCTGTCCTGAATAACTAACATGTGTCTCCAAAGTGCAGCACAAAGCCTGAATCTCTTTTAATGTTTGTGTTTTCTATTCACATCTGGGTTTATCCATAATAACAACAAATATTTCACAAACAACGAACAATTGAACTGTATTGTGTCTGTTTCAGCACTAATATGTTTGGATTTAGTTCTACAAGAGGACAAGATGCAGTGAAACCACAAGAGCAACTCTAACCACCACAACTTATGTGCATTGTGCAACTCTAACCTCCTACATTTTATACCACTCTTGGGTGCTCCTTGTTGGTGCCCCCCCCCCCCAATCCCAATCCTCCCCCACCTTTCTTATGCAGCCCTTGCCACTTAATCTACTAAACCCCTCTTCTACTGCACTTTTTACCCCCCCCCCCCCCCCTAAAATGCACAAATAGGCTGACACCAGACATAATTTCACTGCATTTCTTACTTCCAGTAACTATATGCATGTGACAATAAACTTCCTTGTATCCTCGTATCCTTGTATAAAAGATGCCAGTACTCAGCTCTTGAATACACTGGAGAGCATGAAGGGAGATTAAATATGACAAGCACATGTAGGGCCATATTAAACCTATAAGTGGACTGGAAGGTACATGCAGCTCATACTGCTGAGAACCCTGGGCTGGACAGTGAATCAGTGAATCATTTGCCTTTCACATCTGGACTCAGTTTAATGATGCTCTCTGGCTGGCAAATACTGACAATAGATAAAAGATGTTGCAGTCAGTGAAAAAAAACCCAAGAGTAAACATCATATGGAGAGGACACATAGGTCAAGTCTGCCATGTTGGGGAGGCGGTTGAGAATGTTTATACCATTTTTGAAGTCTCAACTTTTAATGCCCTAGTACAGGTATGTCATCTCATCTTAGCCTGTGGATGTGTGACTGGCCAGAGTCAGCAGGAGAGATGACAGAGGTGAATGTCACAATCTCTGTGCACTTCCTAAAGAAATCAACATGACAGTTGTTGTGGTCGAGAAGAGAGAGGGGGAATCCACAAACCAGCATAGAGCAATCATAAACCATGAGCATAAATTCATAGGGAATAAAGATAGTCCAAGGTGTACATCTAGGACGCTTTCAAACAAAAACAAATGTATACATATCAAAAATCATTACAGACAAAGTTGGTTGAAGTAAATGTTATGTGTTTAAAAACATACCCTGGATGCAATACTTCTTTGAACTATCAGCAATTGTCATAGGCTATTCACTACTCCTGTCAGTAAGGAGTGTGCATGCATCACCATGCTTGCCGATGTTTTGATGTCACTGTGGTCAACGGGGAAATAAAGCCCAAATGCTCTAAAATAGCCACACAAGTATGTGGCCTCAAGAATAGTTTATGTTGTTTATGGAGTGGCCTGCGCTTTGGACAGTTCACTTCACACAATCTAGCAGATTCCACAGGCTGAGTGGCCGCATATATAGCCATTCCAGTGCAGTAAAAGCACGCGTACTTGAAGGTGAGAGACAAGCACGAGTGAAAACCTCGGTGGCGCTGCACACAAGAAGTGCCATATCCAAAACAATAATAAAGTGATACTAACCTCTAATTTGCATAGACTTGCGCTCTTGGATCTTGACTTCTTGCGAAGATACACGGAGAACCATCTTCTAACTGTAAATTTCCGCATGCTGGTGTCCATTGTCCCAGTTCTGTCCTCTAGCCTCTAATAGCAATTTATCTTTGTCCTGCACCTAAATCCAGATCAGCGCACAACAATGGGCGGATTTACTGTTGCTTCTCAGTCACCCCCTCTAATCCATAATTCTGAATTATGAGGGAGATAACAAACCGCCAAACAAACCATGCAGATGGGTGAGCGTAGACTGATTTGACCTGTCCTTGCTACAACACGGTGCATTCGATTGCCTGTGCCGCTGGAGTCGGTTGACAGGCGCTGTCCCCAGCACATACAGTACCTCACTCCCTTGTGTGCATGGGCTCTGCTCTACTTGCAATTGCAATGTGAGCTAACACTCCACTCCCTCCCAAAAGTATTACCAGCATCCAATTAAGCCCCAGCTACACCGCATGCTAACCGTGGTTGAGAACTCCCACCATAAGCCACGAAGGAATCCCTGAACGAATCAGCGACGGCAATGCAGCTCACAGAACTCACGGGGATACCAACGAGTTAGTCGTGATAAAATACCTGCTGGAACACCTGCCGTGTCTATCATACATAGTGCTATGCGTAATTTCCACGTATTCTAGGGGAACGATGCGCAACGTTTAGTAACGTATTGAGGAACGTGGTCGTATACAAAACGTATAGTCAAAGGAAAAACCTGCTATTTAAACAGCGGATTAGTGCCACCGAGAGGTATCCAATAAGATTAGTGATCAGAGTAGTTTAGGTTTGGCGGAATATAGCAAAAACAACCATGTGGGCACGTCCGGCCGGCCAGTCACCCACACCTCGATTTTTGCATGATGTTTCGAGGCATTGTTTAACCAACAAGACACTTTTTCTGAGGTGTCGTCGAAAATGGCCTTTAAAAGATTCACTGGAGTTCATTCATTTAGTACTCAATACACTAGGCGATCCGTAGCCCACTTGAGTGCTACTCTTCAACATCTATGAACCAAAATATGAACTGAAAGAAGATAGATAGATACTTTACTAAACCCAAAGGAAATTTAGGCAACATTTCTTACTGCTGTAGCATCATTAATTGAATTTTAATTAGGAATAGCCAAGCATATAGACCTACCACAAGAGCCAAAAACCTAATAGTCTCAACTCTAATATTTCAATGAAACATCTTATCACCCAGATACTACTCATTACCCACGTCTGCTTTAACACACACATACAGAGACAGGGAGGGAGAGACTTGGAGGGAGGGAGAGAGAGGTAAAGGCACCTCCCAGAGCCGTATACGGCTATGGCACCTCCGTACTTAGAGTGACACCTAGTGGTAAAATCAGAGTACTTCATAACAGGACTTCATAACGGTGTGTTTATTTAACAACAAATGAAACGACCTCCTTTTGTTTTAAAAACTCCGGAAGAAAATGTGGTAGATATGCTGTTGCTGCATAGCATATCCCAACACATAGGCTACCATGTTTGTACTACTTGCCTGGAGATGTTCCTGCCAAAAGGTTGTGATCCACTTAGATGGGGGATGACCTGGCCTGACCGTCTAAGCCAGCCTTGAATCACAGTTTGCTGTCTGCATAGTCTGTTGGTGTGTCTAAAGTGAATCCAAAGGCTCACTTTTTTACAGCATGGTGTGAAGTACACACTGATGTTGGATAATATAGGGACTGTGGAATTGCTGTGGAATTGACTGTGGAATTGCTTTGCACTTCCATGAATTTAATTCCACTTCCTGCCATTCAGTAAGTATAAGTATAAGTATAAGTATAAGTATAAGTATAAGTATAAGTATATATACTCTTTTGATCCCGTGAGGGAAATTTGGTCTCTGCATTTATCCCAATCCGTGAATTAGTGAAACACACACAGCACACAGTGTACACACAGTGAGGTGAAGCACACACTAATCCCGGTGCAGTGAGCTGCAACAGCGGCGCTCGGGGAGCAGTGAGGGGTTAGGTGCCTTGCTCAAGGGCACTTCAGCCGTGCCTACTGGTCGGGGTTCGACCACCCAATTTCAATTCCAATTCAAATTCAATTTCCAATTCAAATTCAAATTCCACTTCCTTTGGGGCGGAGCCAATTCAATTAAAATTCCAATTCATGAATTGAATGGAGACCCATTCTAAAATTTGGAATTTTGCACAAGCCTGCTACCAAAACACCAAACATAATTTATCATGTTCCCTCTCAAGTACCATCTGAAATCCCATCCATATTTTCCAATCCTTAATCCTAACACGTCATTTTTGCATATTCTGAAGTTTCCAATGCACTGCCCACTGCATGGTCCACCACTCTCACTGACAGCCCCAAGATCAGTTGTGACTTCTAGATCTACACTTGAATTGAAAGTTTCAAACTAAGTTTGCAATGGAAGGCAAAATACCACCTATTACATAACACTCTGCAGCAGCCCTGCAGTACTCTGCATACAATGTAAAAACAATTAGCACAATTAACACTGCTGACAGCAATCTAGGGATCTAGTGGCTGGAGTTATATAAGTGTTCCTAATGGTGCCACCACACCCCTCCCCATACCCCCCAACCCCATTTACCAGCTACAGATTGCCTGTATTGACTGACTGTACTAGTTGTCTCTAAATGGCATACCAGTGTGTTGATGTATAAGAGTGGTCAGTACCGAGCACTGAGTCACACTGATGGTTCACCAAATGATTCATACTGCCCTTCCTCTGGGTGAAACGCATTAATGGAAATGAATTAAGTGCTATATGCTCTTTTTATTCTGCCTTTAGGCAATCGGTTCTAGTTCTAAGAAATGTATTCTCTCCACATTTCATGAAAGAAGAAAGTCAGTGATGAGCTGTGGTGCTCTGTGGAGCTGAGGTCATTCACTCTGGTGAATAAACTGTCTCTCACACCAGCTAAGATGACTTGTTTTATGACACAAGAATATATGCTATTTACAGTTTTGTGAATTTAGTTGAATGGCTTTTCAACGTATAAGATATAATAAATAGGGTGCCCAGTAGGCCTACCACGTTTCTGACTTTTTTTTTGGGGGGGGGGGCAGGGTGTTAGCCACGGCATTAAGTTTCTTAAGGTTATCTTACTTGAAGAGAATGACTTTAAAAGTGGGGTTTTACTTGAGTTTTGAGTAACTTCAAAACAAAGTAGTTTAATAATCACATATTGAAAGCTTATCTTATTTGAACTCTTATCTAGACTGCTTTGGAGTCTATAAAGCAGGCCAAGCTAGTGATGTTTCCCATCAATCATGGAACTATGACACTATAAAGCAAACTTACCAACACATGACACATGACCTCTGTGTTGCAGTGATGGGAACAACTGTAAATAAAGAATCTCTAAGGCATGATGTCATTTCCGCACAGTTGTGTAATTAAAATCTGCATTGAGAAAGTCCTTTGCAATTTACTTTGAGACTGCATTACTACTCGGCCTCAGGGGATTACCGGAGGTTGACTTGACTTTGAGGACACCCTCTGGAATAATTGGACTGACTTCATTGTGTACAGTAGTACTGTATTTCCCATATTTCATAACATGGTCATAATTGCGGGTTTATCATGACATTACATGACAAAAACAGCTCTTCACTAGCAAGGGTAATTTCAGGAATACACATATTACATAACTAATATGAATTTAGTTCAATAGAGTAAACCCAGAGGAACAGAGTAGTTTCCGCACAATTTCTTGTGTTGTTGTGTTGTTTAGGTCCCAATCTCACATACTGCAACTTTCTATCTGTGCTAGACTAAATCTTTACCTGTAGAATAATGGCAAGGCATACTTGCCCCCCCCCCCCCCCACCAACTCAGACACACACACACACACACACAGACGTACCATTGGTGATGGTACGAGATCTTGAGCAGGTTCAGGTGGATTCTCATCTTCAGTAAGTGAGGCAAAGGCACTATCCACAGATAATGTGTCCATGTCTTCACAGACTGTCTCAGACGTTCCAGACTCCAGACTCAGACGTTCATTTCCCACAAGCCCTCTGGAGGGATGCTGGTGACTCATGGCTGATCTCTCCAAAGGGTGAAGAAAGGCTGCACAGGACCTTAAATCTCCACTCCAGATATGGACCGTCTAAAGGAGAGGACTTAGAAGGAAGGGTAGGCAGGAATTGCCTGAAGTCCTAAATTATTATCTGCCCGACCTGCTCCCATCAATACATGTGGGCTTAAAAGCTTGTTGTAGCAAACACACGGTCTTGACTGAATAAGGACCATCCATAAAGAAATGTCAAGGCCATCAGGGCTTCAGTAGAGCTACCAATCCCATACTGGCCCTCTTGTCTTTAGGATATGAGACATTCTAGTGGTATCAAAAAGGGAGGAGAGAAGATGAGAGCAAAAAGAGTGAAAGAGAGAGGGCAGAGGGCAGAGAGGAAGAAGAGTGTTTCTAGTGGAGCGTGCCCCTCATTAAGAACCAGTGAAGCAGCGTTGCCATTGTCATGCTGTCGCACTAGCTAAGAGTCAGGCCGTTTGCACATTCAGTGCAGATCAACCTAAATGTGATATTCATAGGAACGCTTGAGTAAGCACTGTGAAGGGCTCTACACATCATGAAGTACATATACTCCAATAGCACCTCTCTGATAGCATGACTTGACAATATGGAGAGGTTTTAATGCTGACACTGCAAGTGTTCTGCAGCTACACGCAACATGGACAGAATAAAGGTGGCTACACATACACAACAGGACCTTGCCATTTCTACAACAAAAAATGAATTGAAAAATGTGATCATACGGCACTCTGTTAATACATGTACATGTTGGTATAAAACAAGCCGAAAATAGAGCATCAACAAATCACCTGACATGAAGCCCACCATGCAGTGTTTATTGTTTACACATATATATCTACTGTATGTCAAATGCTCTGGCAGAGAGTATGTACATGCATTCTATTAACAAAATGACCTCCGTGCTGTATTTGATTGATTAATGTGATCCTTAACACTCTCTAGGTACACTGAGCAGTGGATGGCTCAATCTAAAAATAGTGCAATGTTCCGTGTAGTTTAGCTGTCCATAAATCTTTTGGGCTCAAGGTAGACTGTTAATATGAGGAATGAAGGGCACAATGGGAGAGTGCAAATCATGCTGTGCTTTAGCAGGGTTCTCTTTTCAAACTACCTTTAACAATAGGACACACAGATACATTATGGGGACCTTTTTAGCCATCTACTGCTTGAGCCTTCAAACATGGGATGGGCAGACAAACTAATCTCACACTAGCAACACTGGAGGATGTAGTATTCTCTGCATTGTGTAACATTCATCTTCATAACAAAAAGTCTGAATTTGGAGGACAAGGAGGGCATGTAAGGTTTTTTTTTTTTTTTATTGTTTTTTATCATTCAAATAGACATTGCAATAGAAAAGTGCTAAAATCCAGTTGATTATCTCCAAAACATGATTCACACATTATAATGCTGATTTATGAAAATGACCAATTCCAATTTCTGTATTATTGTAGTGTTAGACAATTACATAACAAACAACAATGCATAACAACATAACAACTCAGGTCTGCTCCTCTCTCTACTACAGTAGTGAGAGAACCTTTAAGCAAACAAATGCTGACCCCCAGTGGTCACAACATGTACATACAAGAAAAGAGGATCAATGACAAATTGCAAGTGTGCAAATTATAAAACGTATAAAACCTGAAATAAAAAGAAATTAAAGATAAAAGTAGCATATAAGCAAACACAGATGGAGTCAAAAATAAAATACTCTGCTTGAGCGTGGAGTACCATCAAAGCATTTAGCTGGCTGGCTTGGATGATTTACTATGTCATTCTACGCCACAACCACCAGTCTTCTCCAAATGCCACTCAGAACTACACAATAAATGTAAGTAGTTGCTAAAGCTAATTATAGAAACAATTCTGTGGGGAAATATGTTAAGTTAGAATGCAATACTAATTCAAGAGAAATGTAAAGTAGTAAAATTAAAAGTAAAAAAAAAGAAATAAACTTCCTCACAGTTCTCATTGAATGCTTAACTATCAGTGCATAGTAGGGACAAGTATACCGTTCATCCCTTACCCTCATACAGAATTCTACTACCATGAAGAATACAGAAGTTGCTAATGTCAAATAATGGGAAATAAGAACATAAAGTTACAAGAGTCTGGAGATTTCTCTTCAACAACCCTCCCAGTGAAAATACCATCCTAATTTGTAGAGCCTAATCCTAACTCCAAAATTGCATTCTAAAAATTACTATAAGAAATAGCAATAAATGAATAGAAGCACTTATACTGTATATCTTCAAATGTAACACAGACAGCACTACTTCTCCCCTGAGGGTGACCTCTACCTTTTTCAAAATCGGTGGAAGTGAAATGGGGGTCCATTTTGTTTGATGTCCAGCAAAAAGCTGCTTATTCATAGTTGCTCATTAATGTTTAAAACTGTGGCAGGCCACCAGAGTTTTAAAGACGGAGAGGACAGAAAAGGAGAGAGGGCGAAGCAGTTGGATAGAGAGAGAGAGAGCAAGAAAGAGACTAAAGGCCCTTAGTGAAATGGTAGGCAAAGCTCAAAAAAAGCCTATCAACAAAGTTCTCGTGCTTGAACAATACCCATCATGTGGCATGTGGGTGTATTGAGCCGACTCGTCAATGACATACACTTTGTGTCGTGGCAAAATGAGAATAAGACACTGATTGTGATACTGACCAGCAGAGCATTTTAAAGAAAAGAGGAAATGTGATTTTTACCACCAAAACCACAATTAAGAGAAGTCAAACACAAACCGATGAATAGGTCAAATCCTCTAAACCACTACTTCGTCATTAGCCCTTAAAGAGGAACTTTAATGTCTTGTTTTGTTTTCTGTTACCACTGGATAATGCACAGGCGTGCCAAAGTCACAGACATGGAATGGTGAGGGCGCACTGAAGCGATTCAGGAGAACGTCATTGACTCGGCTCCACAGGTCTTCCTTTGACTTCTCGCAGGCAATAGGCATGAAGTCCCTGTTCAAGCAGATTTCAACCTGGCCCAATACCTGAACATGCTCACCCTACAAACACATAAATAAATAACAATGATATATTTATGAATATATAATGAATTGATGAAAGAGTAATATGAATATGAATGAATGGATAAATTAATAATAATAATAATAATAATAATAATAATAATAACAACCACCATCATCATCGGATACAATCTGGATTCATTTTTAAGGTTGATGATGTGGCATTTTGAAACATATAGAAATTAATGGGCATGGCTGTATACTGTTAGCTAGTAAGAAGTTACTATAATCTTAAAGGGGTTCTAAGCGATGCTGGGCAACGTCACTTCTGTTGACTTTCACCAGAGAGCTAGCTCGCTGCTTCCTGCTTCCTCCCCCTCCCTCCCGTGCTGCTCCCGTGCAATTGGAACTCTCCTAAACGCGCATCTCATCTGTGATTTGCTAGAACAGTTCGTTATGTTTTCATGGGCTAGGTTTGCCCAGGTTGTTTTTGTTGCCGTTCTTGGAGCCTGGGCTGTCCACAGAGGTCGCGTCTTTTTACAGTTCAGGACACAAACAGCTAGCGGTTAGTTAGGTGCTGTTTGCAGTAAATGACATAAAATGTTTTAGCCTAAAAAACGCGTGGCATCGCTTAGAGCACCTTTAACACAGATTTTGACCCGTGTTAAAGAATTTCTGGAAGAAACAAATAAATAAATACATACTGTCCATAGATGAATAGTTTATATCTTGTTTTAGACAATTACATTTAATGAATCACAATAATTTGTACCTTGGTTGATGCAACACACTGAATCTTTGGTTGGGCACCAAAATGCTGCCAAATGCAACGTTCGATGTCATCAAACTGAAGAGAGTGAATGTGCATATATCAATACAGACTTACACAGCAATTAACCAGCACACACATTTAGACAGATTCCTGTGCCAATCAACTACTTTGCACACACAACCACCCACCCACCCACACACACAATTTTCAACATTTCTCACATTTGAACTTTCAGGATGCAGCTCTCTTTCTACAATCTGTTGTCACAGATTTGGTATGAAAGCACACCTTGACTATGTTGTGCATTCAGTATGCCTAATCTAACGAATATGCTTTAAGCTTGGCCTATTCATACTCTTTGGGGAGCCATTCATAGGCTCTATGCTTGTATCTGCCATGCCAACACAGATACTGTAGTGGCATGAGGCAGAAATTCAACAGTGCATGTTCAGTGCTCACATTGTGCTTCAAGTCCTTAGAAAAAGAACACTCTCTGGATCCACACTGGATACAATTTCCATAACACACACACACACACACACACTTCGCCAACCAAACAGTTTTAATTTATATTTTATACAGCAGCAGTATTAGACCACTGGTTTGCTAAGCAGGATGAGAGCCAGAATGCCCTCATCAATCCAGTCAGTTCAGGTCATTGATCCCTTGTGAAAAGAAACGAGCAACGAAGCCGGAGCAGGGCTACAGCTCTGGAGTTGCGAGATAAGACACGAGGCTTTGCTCTGTGGGCTCATGCTTTGCAGGAAGTCACAGGCTATGAAACAACACTGTGAAGTCACACTGTGGTTCCGGCAAAGTCTTGTCCACACACACATGATGTACCAACCAAACACACTCAACAGATTTAATTTCAACACACACACACACACACACACACACACACACACACACACTTTTCAATATCTGAAGCCATCATGATCCTCAACTGACTGATTTGTTCAAACCTTTACACATATCTTGCTGACAACTCGCACTTGAATAAAGAAGACAACCTTTTGCTTTTTGTATAGATTCAACATGCATTTCCATTAAATAATATGCTGTGACTATTTTAATATAATATATAATACGGTTTATTCTGCTGTAGCCCATATTTACCTGGTAATTCTGCTCTGAAGGCTCAATACCAGCATTTTTCAGGGTGCTGAGAAAACAAACAAACAAAGAAGGAAAACAGTTAAAACTGGTTTTGTAACTCATCAAAAACATCCATCCATCAAATCCACACTACTTCTTGATCTATTAACTCTAGTAATGGTCTATACAGTCTTTAGTGTACTTACTTAGTGAGGTCAAACTGTTTGTACAGTTCAAGAGCTTTGCTGAAGTATTTATGCTGACTGTTAAGAGACTCCACTGATGTAGCACACGTTCCATGTTTATGCCATTCGTAACTCCTAATTGAAAATACATAGAGACAAGCAGCTGTTGATACAGTGTATTCAAGATGAATACAGAATTCACCTCAATAGGTGCCTGCTGGTTCTGGCCATGATCTGTTTTTTTGTGGATCAGCATGAGTTTAGAGTTGGACAAGTAGACAAGTAATGTCCACAAGTAATGTCCACAATCCTACGATTACTATAATGATACATGTAAAAATGACACTTTTAAATCTAGCTCATGGTAATAACAATGTCCATTATGATGCGGCACAGTGATACCGCACACCATTATGAAATTGTTGTCTACTAATTTCACTCTAGTCATGGTCATTATTGACATACCAAAACTGAACAGAGGTCGGATGTAGAAGATTTGGCCAGTATTTATCCATATCTGGCTTTAGGTCCTGAAAAACACCATCAATGGCATTAAAAAAGGATTAAAACGGTAAAGAAAAAAAATCAGTGTAAAGAAGATGCACAACCCATCCAATAAGATTACCTGTATTTCACTCATATTGAATTTCCATGTGTTGTTACAATCCATGCCTGTGTTTGGCCTGTATATCAAAGTAAGACATAGAAACAAGTATATTATTACTTTACATTTCTCATTTAGCTCACACTCTTATCCAGAGCAACTGACAGCCACCCCCAGGAGCAACTATGGATTACATGCCTTGCTCAGTGGTACGTTGATAACAGTGCTAGTGACGGTCTGAAACCGAAAACGTTTTGGACTTTTCACTGGGTAGCACTTTATACCATTTTTTTATTAAACAAGTCAACTTAATTAAATCATCAGTGTTTGGTGTGTGTGAGTTCATCCTGGTTTGACTGTAGTAATTCACGTTGGAACTACCACACCTGGCCGGCCTTGGTTTGGAGCGTGATACCCAATTGACTCTCAACAAACAGCCTTCTGAAGTTCCAATAAGAGGCCAAGATCCCTAATCACTAGACCACAGTCATGCCGTAGAAAGTGGATTACCAGATGTGAATGTACAGTACATGTAAGCATATTCACATAATTATTACTGCCAAATTACTGTGAACATGATTACTGAATCTGATTAATTATGTCATCGTATCTTCTTACCAAAGTCCATGCAAAGTCCAGTATTTGAAGTGTTGTTTGCAGTGTGCCGTCTGAAAGTTAGAAGTTTAGGAACTGGTCATGCATATCGAATACATTGAACTACATTTTTGTTCATAAATACTAAATGGGAAAGATGGCACAGTGTTATTGTTAAAATAATTTGACTAGCATACACTTTTAAGGCAATCATTTTCACACAGATTTTCAGATAAAGGATAACATAGCTTAGCTTTGGCTGTATATGTATTATAATATATAGTTGTTAGTGATTACGAATCTGACCGTATCAGCAGATCACGTCACTGTTTATTACTGAGACCAGAACTAAACTGGTTTTAAAATTCCCTTATTTTAAAAAAAGTAAAAGTTAATACAACATGGGTACCAGACCAGAGCCACAGTGGAGACTTACAAAAACATCAGCACATTATGCAAACACTTTGTACAACATAAGAGATCTTATGGAAACAAACACACAAATCACTACATACTTCACAGAATGTTTGTGGCCAATGGAGAGTCAGAGTAATCTTGCTCCATGGTCTGCAAAAAAATAAATAAAAAGTGTCACCATCAGTCAGTAACACATGACAGTACAGTAATACTGAAGTGTTTTCTTAGCGCAAGACGACTTACTGGAGGTAAAAGGGGGTCACCAGGCCATATGCGAGGAACAGAAGTGTCACAAGTGCAATCGCTCTCATTTTAAACCCTGTGAAATGTTGAACATAACGTTAACTACTATCTGTTTTGATTAGGAGTTGCAAAGGGACAGAACATTTCAGGAAACTTTCCAGATACTTTCCATGGGAAGTTAAGCTGGGCAATGTTGACAATTTCAGCAATTTTATTTTTACCCATTACGCATTTCATTTTTAACCATTTACAATATTCCAAGTTGGAATAAATTGTCATGCAACTGTGTTAGCGAGCTTAAATCTAG
This sequence comes from Alosa sapidissima, assembly GCF_018492685.1. Taxonomy (NCBI): domain Eukaryota; kingdom Metazoa; phylum Chordata; class Actinopteri; order Clupeiformes; family Clupeidae; genus Alosa; species Alosa sapidissima. Next base: position 24,642,135 of record NC_055972.1, on the reverse strand, counting down.
CATATTTGCTGCACTGTATAAATATACAATATACATTTTTTATCCAGTATTTGCTAGTTAATACCATACCCTAATAATATCAAAACGTACGTGACTGGGCTTGGGCTCAAATGCAGCAGTGTGGCTTCAAGAGACCTAGTGTGCAGAATTCACAAATTATCTTTGCATGTGATGGAGGGTGTGTGACTTCAATAGACCTGAAGTAAGTAACATTAGTTAATATGCTGTGTGCATGTAATTAAGAAGTGCACAGTGCAGGTTAGAAATTTAACTGAATTTGCATTAAATGTGGTTGCTTTAACCAAGATCATGCTGCATTTCCCCCAACTAGGCATACATCCATGTAAAAGGCAAACCTCCCATTTTGCTAATTTCCCATGTATTCCCATCCGCATTAATTCCCATGGAAAGTTCCCAACTTTGAAATTTCACGGAGTTTTGCAAACCTAGTTTTGATACAATGTGTCTGACCTCTCTCTTGTCTGAATAAATAGCCTAGGATTGAGCAATCTGGCTGTTGACTGAATCTCACAGCACAAACATAGACTGTATAAAATAGGGCACAACGCAGACAGTAATACACCAAGTTAGACTAACTACATAGCCCAAGCTAACTACTTCACACACAGCTGTTAAACCCATAGCTAGAAGGTAAAAGGTTAACTGCTTTCCTCTTTTTAATAAGGCTAGATTATCTAGGATAACGTTATTTTTAAGCATCAGAAGAAGACTGACGTTTCTATGATCTTGTTAGACAGATAAAATGAGCCAGCTAACTTAGACACAGTCAAACAAACATACTCCCTGTAAAAAAGTGAGGTTTAAAGTAATATTAGCATAGTCTGAGGGAAAAGCACGGATGCGGTTAAGACTTCCCTAGCTATGCTATGCTAGCCAGCTGTAAACAAGATCACTACAACAACAAAAGCCGCTCGCTAGTCTGCCAGCTGTCAAACATGTGACTCAACGTTATATGTGTTAAAAGTCTAATCAAATGTGCTTTATACCTGTTTTTGCCGGATTATCGTTAGCCTTGTGTCTTGCACCAGAGACCACAACTTCTTGCTTGCTCTCACAACAAGTCGCAACACAACACAAGTCTGAATAGATATATTCACAGCGAGTGAGTGCAAGTGCAAAAGTAGTCATGTGACTTCCAAACGTCACGAGTAGACGTATTGCATTTGAGCCACCCGACTTTAATCAGACTTTATTATTAGGCTAAATTACTTTGCTTTAATTCGTTAGAAGAAGAAAAAAAATATCAACGTTTAAAACTTAAGGTGTGATTGTTACAAAGTGACAATAGTAGGCATTGTCCTACTCTAAAACCAAAACTTGGCGATTGGCGATCAGTCTCAGGTAGCCTAGGTTAGTAGGCTAAATCATTTCGTCAAACCCATAATTACTTAAATTGACATAGGCTTGAGATTAACATCAGAGTCTCTGCTAAACTTAAGAACCAGTAAGATATCACTCTACTGTATGTAAAAATAGCTTGGATCAAGTTCAGTTTTGTGTTGTCTCAAAGTCCACTGCTAAGGAATCGTAGTCTAACTCAAAGGAAATTTCGCAAAATTAAATATCTCTTTGTGGGGTATGAAAGTTCCGCAAAGTGTATAGCCTAGGCCTACAGTAGCCCAGGTTTTGAGGTTTGAAATATATTTTGTAATTTTGCTGTAGCCTGCAGTCGTGCGCGTCAATGCACGTGCGCAATTTATAACCCACCAGTCTCCAAAAGGTGTTCGGTAAATTAGCCAATGGTCCTTCAATAGGATAGCTTCAATTTGAGTGGTCTGCAGTGTCCAACCACTTTGTGTCAGAAAGTTCCCTGAGGCAACAAACTGATTTTCGATTTAAAATGTGATAAACACATTAAACAGAGGGGGGAAATATGTAGCATAATATCGTTAATTAATGCCCCGTGGTCATAGCTGAATCGCCCACTTCAAGAACAAAATGAGGGGGAAAGCTGGTGTAAATGCTATATATAGTCTTATGCCTATCCATAAATGGGATGCGACGGCGACAGCATTCCCTGTGGGTAATATTTTGTTTTCATCAGCGAGTGGCTCCCAAGCGGGTTGAGGTTGTTCCACCTCTACTTGGCTCTCCTGTAATCTCCCAGGGTAAGTTAGCCTGGCCTGTTATTGGGCTTTATTCATTTATTCTTGTAGAGCAATTCAGAGCTGCATTTATAAACAATGACGTCGTCTTTAGCGCTTTCAGACTTTTGGTTTGCAAAAAAGTTAATGTAGGCCTGTAGGCTGTGTCATGTTAGATATAGCCTATTCAGCCTAGACTTACAGTAGCCTATTTACTTTATTTGTTTAATTATGCAGGCTATAGAACAGTATAAGATGAGGCTGTTGAACACAAATGCATTGTGATATTAGTTTATTTGAGCCTAATAAAACACACAAAAATAAATAAATAGTAGAGCATGGCTGATTTTTGATTTTACTTAAAAGAAACAATAAGCATCCTACTCAGTTGAGTCATTTTGTGAATATAGCGATGACGTTTTCACTGTATGGTACAAAGTGAAACCTCTTGTTTAATGAGTTCAAGTATGTGGGTGTTGATATTTCTGGTGCCTGAATATCTGAAGTGCAGCGAGTTTCTTGAACATAAAGAGCATGTAGGCTACTGCAAGTGATTCCTCTGCATGATTACCGTTGAAGAGGGTGGATGGCCTTTCCTTCACAAGAAAATGTTATTCTTTATATTTATTGTTGTAGTGTTGGTTTATGTATTTCTTTGCAATAAAGTACAATAATTGCATTTCTAATATAGAGTAAATATATTAGGCCTAGATTAATTTTTCAAACATATTTGAAAACAATAGTTTTTGCATTAGTGCTGGATTTACTAAAGCAAAAGGACATGTTAACAAACAAATCTCTCATATTACTTCTCTCATAATCGCTGTAATTTTGGTGTTACTTTTGGTTTTATTTTTTATGCTTCACCTCTATCCTTCATCTCTGTTTCTCTATTTCTGAAAAATGTACAGCTGTTTGTACACTGTTGCAGGTATTTATTGTCATCAAACCTGAAATGGAACACTCAACCCAACAAACAATCACATAAATTAAATTGTTTCTGGGACTTAGGCTATAATGGCACCTTTTACACCATAGAAATCATGAATGGCTACTGTACCATAGGTACCAGCCTTTCTTGACCCCCACTCCCCTGTCTCACACACCAACTTCTCCCCCACCAACCCCCAGCCTCTAATTTTAAACCAAGACTGAATCTACTTTCCCTCTGGCCAGCAAATATAATCTACAGCCATTTCTTGTAGCGCACCATTAATTCAGACCCTCTAGCCCTTAGGGCCTCTGAAAATTGAAGAACACAAGGTCCTGAATGTATCACTGGCTTACAATGTGGAGGACAAAACCACCACAAGCATATGCCAAGATTTCCATTGTTTCAGAAAAGTGGAAAAGTCTCATTTTAATTTAGAATGCAGAGATAGTGCATATTTTTATTCCTGACTTGATCTGTAGGTCCCTTGAAGTTTTCAAATATGGCTGCAACAGTTGCTGCCCACAAGCACTTGAGCCACGGCTTCCGCAGTAGTGAGTCTAAATATGTTGTCAAAGAGTACTCCAGGTAAGAGACAGGTTGGGAGGTCTTCGAGACTTTACTAAACAACCCGTCTTTGGCAGATTGTTTCAGCCAATTAACATATAACTTCAATTTTGCCTCAATACCATAGTCCAAATAGTAACACAAGAATGACACATTAGTTTCTCTGTGCTATGCCTTTTAGTAGACATGTTGCATAGCTTAACATTTACTCATTTTTACCTAATGGGTTTTAGAGCTGTATTCTCTAACCCTCCATGCCAAGGGTACCTTAATAATAATCTCCTAGCCATGCTATCTCTGCTATGTCAGAAGAATACACTCAATAATCTTTTATATCAATAGCATATCATGTGTTACTGTGCCGGTGACAGACAAGCAATTTTCACTGTATTAATTAATATGCCCATAACTGTGTGCTGTGGGCCTACTGCAGGTCAAAGCTTCACTGCATAGTCATGTTATTTGGCACCTTTCTTAATCATAATGCTAATGACATAACCTGATGTATCTAGATGTTTGCAGCATTATTTTAAATGTTAATATTTAAATTAATATTTACATGCGTATAACAATCAGTGGTTTTGTGCTGCTTGGGAACAGCCAATGTTATCTCAAGCATGTCATAAGACACAGTCACCTCTGTTGACACAGCAGGTGAGAGCGAGTGGTGCTTCATAGCCTACTTACATTGCTGTATTGTGCTTTTAAGCTCAGCACAGAGAAATGCATGCATAGGTCACTGTCAAGTTTAAACTCACTGTTGTGTGAGTGAAGAATAACAGTACTGCTGACTGCTTGACCAGATGTTTTCAGAAGAGTGAATTAAATTGCACAGAACCCACACCGCCTCTCAAAGTCAAGGGCATGGATGTTTGAAATCCCTTGTTTGAATGTATTAGCCTTCATTGATTTTTTTTCTTTGCATCGCTAAGTAGATGGTGTTGCTTTAAGATCAGTAGGTTTATATAGTTACTCCAGTTGATAGAAAATGTAAAGTAAAATTGTGTAGTGAATCTTTCAAATGTGAAATGATCGATAATTACAAAACTTTAGTCATACTTATTTGTGATTATAGCTCTGAAGAAATTGCGGAATACAAACATCATTTCACAAAGACAATCCAGGACGTGGTAAGGGCCCCATGTGTCCTTTATGCAATATTGTACATGTTCAGACATTGTTGATTAGAGTCCGGGAGTATACGGATTGCATTATTTATATGAAATGATAATCATTTCAAATATTCTCCTTGTAAACCTGAGGATGTTTCAGAGGGAATTGAATTAAACTTACAATTAAACTTAAATTTGTATTATTTGTTTCAATATATTTCAATTATGGCATGGCATCAACAATTTTCATGTTTCTTCCAGTGTTATAGCAGGAACTGTGCTATCTGTTTGTTACTTGGGTCCAGTTTTGTAGCAGAAACTGTGTAACTGTTTGCCTTCCTATTGTGTTCAGACCTCTTCTCTATATCAATAGGTCTACCTTTCACAAAGCATAAAAAGTCTTGTTGCGTTTTTTTTGTCTGTCTACATAACACCTCTCTGTTCTCCGATAGCTGCACAAGAAGATGCCAGAGAAACATATACGTGAGGGGTCCATGATCAGGGGCCCCAGCTTCACGGTTAGGTTGAGATCCCACACAGTGTTCGAGAACACACCAATAAAACTGTTCTGCACTGTGCATGGATATCCAACTCCCATTGTCAAATGGTGAGTGTTTGATCAGTGCACTATTGTGGTGAATAGTGAAAAGAAGACCAAATATAGCATTATTGGAACTGCAACAGATATTATTAAAAAGGGCATGTTCATTTTATAGAGAAAAGTCATAGATAGATAGATAGATAGATACTTTATTGATCCCCAGGGGAAATTCAAGGTCTCAGCAGCAGCATACATACATGGCTGAAGATTGAACTAATTGACATTCAAACTATTTTGTTGTGTGTTAAATCTGCATGCCTGGTTTTGGGGATTAACTGAGCCTTGTTGACAAGGCTGTTACAAGGTTATAAAGACCAATGTGTCTCAAACCTTTGGAGTAGACAGAGAGATCCGGTTCCTTTTTTGACTGTTTGTCTTGAAGGTTGAATGCACTCATGGAAAATGGCAGGTGGAAGTTCAGCTTTAATACAACAACAACAAGTAAACATACAGGAATATGCTAAATAAACTGAAACAAATGCACATTTTGTACTGTTTGTTGTCATTTTATAGGTATAAAGATGATGTCCTCCTTGACCTTTCATCCGGAAAATACCTAGTGGACGGCAATGCTGGAGTCAACACCCTTCTGATCAGCAAGTAATGTCTTAAGTTTTATCCTCTTTGTGCGTGGCCTCAAGTACTAAACAGTATTCAGAAATCTGCATGTACAATGGACTGTGAACATTTGTACATTTATTGAGACAAACAGTTATGTCCCAGTTTTACCATTTACTAGTTTTCTCGAAGGGAGAAAAGTGGCCAGAATTTACATTTGTACACAATTAGTGAAGGTTAAGCAATTCCACTTCATAGCGGTATGAATCGGCATTTTCTTTATCACAGTGTCATAACATCCTTAGTGAATGGCTGTATCTTTGCCTACATCCTTTGCAATACACCCCAACCAGTGGTGGGCTTACTGACAACACGTGTGGGTCCACAAAAGGTAGCTGGGTGAATGGCATCATGCTTTTCCAATTTTGTCCAAGGCGAACTGGAGTACCGCCTTCGTCTTAAGGTTCTGTCAGCTGTTCATTCCAAAACGCTGAGGTCTGTGTCATTCGACACGGCAGCTCCTTAAAGAGGAACTGTATCTCTCTGCTGTCACTGTGTCAGAAACGACGGCACAGGGCCGGCCGGCGAGTCCACTCTCCACACAGTCTGCCTTTTCCCGTCAGAAAGTGAAAGGTCTATGGCGAAGAAGCTACCAACTGAGTGTTGATATTCCAAAATTGCTGAAGCCCTTTCACTTTCTGTGAAAACTGCTGCCCGACGCATGGTGGCAGTCTGGACGGAATGTAGAGAGAGTTTTAAAATAGTACTGTGGGCTTGAAGGTCACATTTCAGCCACTATTCTCACTCACCTCCCTCCTTGCGGTTTTGGCATGGTTGCCATTCACGTCTTAGAGGTTCCCATGTTCGACATGTTTTGAATGAATAAGCAACGTCCTAATGGAGCCCAAGTCATTATCCCTCAAACTCCAAGCATTTGGTCACTGCTAACCGGTGATGTGATTTAATGGGCTCTGTAAAGGTTGGCCAAGAAGGCACTCATCGATCCATATATCCTTGCTATAATTATGCTGTTATGAAGAGCGATTTTGAACACAAACATAAAAAGTCACAAAATCGAACTTTAAATGAATCAAAAACAGCAGAAAATAATATCACTAAAACACCCTCCAGTCAACAGTATTCCCATATGGAAGCAAGCATACATATAATTATTAAACTACCCTTTCTCACAGTTTGGTATGTATAGGTAAACGTTTGGATCAAGGTCCTCTGAGTTAGCTGTCATTGCATGTATTAATAGAAGTCTTTATTGTCCACTGCTGTGGAAATTCATCTTTGGCCCCACAAACATATGGCACACACAAACAGGATTTCACAGCAGGTACAACATATAGTATAGCACACCCAAACAAGATTTTACAGCAGGTACAACATATAGCACACCCAAACAAGATTTCACAGCAGGTACAACATATAGCACACACTAACAAGACTTCACAGCAGGTACAACATATAGCACACACCCAAACAAGATTTCACAGCAGGTATAACATATGGAAACATGGAAATGTGCAAAAAAGGTTGATCCCAATAAAAACAACAATAATAAACAATATAAGTTAGTCCAAGATAACAAAGGTTCAGTGGGGGCAGAGATTATGAATTATAAAAACTCATACATTTAATTGATTTAGCAAAATTATGGATGATGGTATAAAAGATTTCTTGAAAATGTTTCTTGTTGATCTTCTTCCTGAAGGAAGTCTTCCAAAAGTGTGATGTAGTGGATGTAAAGCAAAAGTTTGTGTTTTGCACATATTTACACATGGCTGAATAATAAAGGTTATTAAGTCCTGGATGTCAGTCCCTTTACATGATCAAAAGTATGGATTTAACATGAATTAACACATTACTTAATTAACACTTCATTATCAACAGCAAGTAAGAATTTCTAGATTTTCACAACAGTGCTTTATTTTTGTGTCATATAGATGTGCAATTGCGGACACTGCTATGTACACTGCTGTTGCGTCCAACTCTCATGGACAGGCCTCCTCTCAAGCCTCCATTATTGTAAAGAGTAAGTCCAGAACAGCAGTGAGAACTTTTGATGACTTTTGAAGCACCGTCTAATGATGTGGATTAGCTAAGTGTAGCACCACTGAATCACTCCTCAGTTCCCACAATAATAACACTAAATCACCTCTTTAAAAAGTAATACATTTGGAAAGGTCCCTAATGACATGTCATTTGCAATCAGTGCATTATACACTTATTATGGCATAAATAATAGTCATAATGTTTTATGGTTAAATGATAACTTCATCAGGAAAATGCTTAGTCAACTTAAACAATGAGCATTTAATGCAAATCATAATGGAGTTGTTGTAGAACTGTATTCAAAATGTCCACCATACCCGTCACGACACTTTTGCATAGCGATTAATAACGCTAGCAGTGTATGGGAGAATAGTGTTGTAGAAAATGACAAAGTAAATATCACATCCTTTTGGTTTTTAGTTGGTAACTCTTTCCTTTCTACAGAATTCAAGGAAGAAGAGGCTTCTTGTCCTTATGCGTGGACACCCTATGAGTGTAAGTTCTGTGCATAAATCTTGTGTTTGGCATTCAGCGTGTCTACGGTTCACAACATGGGTTCGATATTTTTTGCATTTTCCAATGTTTCTTGTTACCCGCAAGGATGCCCCTCAAATTCACACTAATGAACAAAACACATTTGCATGGGACATTGTCAGTGAACATCAGTAATAAATATATCCTCAAGTACTATTTAAGATATTCATGCCAAAAGATACAAATTGCCATATCAATAAAGATGCGATATTCATGCCTCTTCAGTTTCTGGAGGAAAATTGATGTGAAGATGTATTTTTTATATAAAATATGTTTTTATTTTGTTTTTGTTTTTTTAGTCGCCATTTTGCCTGAGATCAAATACACAAAGATTACAATTACCTTCCTGGAGACTTTCAAAGTGACTTTTGCAAAGGAAGGGGACAGCGTCACCATGGCTTGTAAGATGACCATTAGTCCAAATCTTGCCAACCTGCAGCCTGAAGCACTGTGGTACAGAGATGGTAAGGACATATTTTAGGTTACAGATTTGGTTTCAATATCTATGTCTGCTATGAATGTAGAGTGTGTATATGTGTGTGTGTGTGTGTGTGTGTGTGTGTGTGTGTGTGTGTGTGTGTGTGTGTGTGTGTCTACTGTGAATGTAATTGGCAGATGCACAGCCAGAGAAGCATCAGTGAGCCACAAAGGTGGGCGAAGCAGATCAGAGCATAGATTGAACTAGCATAAATTATTTACTGTGAAATGCTCTGTATTCTTTAGAAGGTATTGTTATAATGCACATGTCTAGTGAAATTGTGTTAATATAATATACATGGTGGAATTAAGTGATCTGGGCAGTTTAGCCTACTCCTTACATTATGAGTTTGACAGTCATGGTGGAATTAAGTGATCTGGGCAGGTTACTCCTTACATTATGAGTTTGACAATCCAGATGTTGTTCAGAGAGCTACCATACAGTATTTGAGAAATTTAGTCAAATAGCCTAGTAGTTATATTTTTCAAAATTACAATGTACAAAAATCAGTGTAAAATGCATTAATACAAAACACTGTTTACAATTCTACCAGTACAACCTGCTCTGTCCCCATTCTTGTTCTTCAAAAAAAAAGAAGATAGAAAAAGAAAAAAAGCTGCAGCCTCCAAATCATTTTCTAATCGGGAGGAACACACCTTGTTCCCAGAAAAAAAAGAAAAGAGAAAAAAAAAACTCTCTAGCTCTATCTAAAGGCTCAAAATGTGATTTCTCTGCCTCCCCAGAGCACCTTTTGAAGGAATCAAAGTGGGTGAAAATGGAGTCCGGCGGAGGTGTCGCTAAGCTCACCCTTCCCCAGCTCTACAAGGATGATGAGGGCGTGTACACCCTCCGCATGGTGACAAAGGGGGGCGATGCCGTGCACAGCGCCTACCTCTCTGTAGAAGGTAATCTGTCAGAGAGTAATGGATTCTCTGGGCGGCCCCGGCGTCCATCGTCATTTTTAGAAATTCTATTACCCGGTAGCCATTACGGGGAAAGAAATTCAGAATCACTCGACGTGGGTTGGCTCGCCATGGAGCCAGAGTCGCTTTCAATCTTCTTTCTTTCCTTCCTTTTTTCTATTTCTTTTTCTTCCTTCAGACGGTCCCCCACCAGTTCCTCAGGCACCTGGGGCTCCGATGGACATCAAGATCCATGATGCCAACAGAGATTATGTCATTGTGTCATGGAAGCCTCCGAACACCACCACTGAAGGCCCCATCATCGGATACTTTGTAGACCGGTGATTCCACTGACAAGCACTCTTTCAGTGTGAAAAGTGACAGGAGACTGTAGCTATTTATCTCCCGGTCTAGAGAGAATTTTACATTTTCCCTTCACAAGATAACACTGAAACAAAAATAACTAACGGACTGAGTAATGTAACAAGACACAGTCCGCTGACAGCAATAAACGATAAACAAGGCTATGTATCATCATCATTGCATAACAAGCAAACTATGTGACAAACATAGTTTAGTTCACCTACACCAATATTCAGAGTGTTCTCTTCAGTGCATGGCTGAGAAAATACTTTAATCATTTGGGTTGCTTCGGCTGCCTCGACCAGATGGTCTCTTGTTTACTGACCTGTCTGCTTCCTCTGCCAGGTGTGAGGTTGGCACTGAGAACTGGACACAGTGTAACGACTCCCCCATCAAGATCTGCAAATACCCAGTGTCCGGCCTGTTTGAGGGACACTCCTACTACTTCCGGGTCAGAGCCGTCAACTCTCACGGCATCAGTAGGCCTTCCAGAATGTCCGAACCTATCGCTGCTTTGGATCCGACCGAATTTGATAGACTTCAAGGTAATACAGGAGCCTTGCAGCAGGATGGCTTTTCATGCGTTTTACTCTTTGCAGCAGTGCATTGTCTACAGCAACTGATAGTATTCATAACTTGTGTCTTTTTCTGATTTTTCAGCCACAAAGTTGGGCGGCAAACTTGATGTTGTGACTTACATTGATGACCTTGAAGGTAGTATACTGTTCACAAATCAGTGAGTCATGTGTTTATATATGTCTGAGCTCATTATGGTGTTTATGGTACAGGTAGTCATTATTAGATATATTTTACAATTTGAGCTTTAGCGACAGTCACGTTTCCATATTCTTTCCATGTTTATTTATTTTCTTTTTTTCTTTTTCAATAATTAGCAATAATTATGCAGTCTATAATTGGATCTCATCTGAGAGGTGCTAATTAGGTTTTGATGAGAATTCCATCAGGAAGGCAGCATAGAGCCATCTGTGGTATCTCTTTTTCCAGAGGTGCAACATGTCACCCTCATTTCAGCTTGGTTCTGCCTCAGTTTTTGGACCACAATTACTTCTTATTCAGCTCTGGCTCAAAGTGAAATGGAGTCAATTTAGAATTCAATTTTTATTTCATGTTCGACACAAAAGACATGGAATAATCTGATGACTCAACAACATTGCAAGTTAATTAATTTTCCTCCTTTTATTCAGTTCATTTCCATAGCTCTTTCCAAAGTCGATAGTGCCAGCCCACTCACTGGTATTTTGATTGGCATTCTGTCATGTGGGTTCCATGCTAGATGTACAGCATATTTACTGCAGATTTCTACTCTTGCCATATGCACTGAGGCACACCCTCCCTTTTCCCCCAAATTGAAATGAACACATCAACCTGCCCCAGAGCTTTCAGCATGTGCCACAAAATACACACCACAGTGTGTGTAGCAACCATCGGATGCCATTAGTGTAACTTGGAAGTGCAGACCCTGTGACATTGCAGCTGACATTTCCTAGAGGTAATGCATGGCTGCGTGCTTGCCTCGGATGAGGACAGTAATTCGGTCTGATGTGCTTCGTCTCTAGCTGAGGGAAAAGCGCCCGGGGTGCCCTCCAACATCCACGCCTCCGAGGCCGACCGAACATATGTCGTGCTCAGCTGGACTCCACCTGCCTATCATGACCGCGCCCCCATGTGGTACTACATCGAGAAGGTTTGTCTTTGTCTCACCTGTGGGTATGGGGTACACGGGTGCACCATATTGCAACGGAGCTAACGTCACTTTCCACAGTGATTATCAAGCTGGCTTGTTTGTCACTGAAGAACTCTGTCACTTCATATCTATCCTTATTTATTTGAACGAGATTTTTGGGGGGTTTATTTTGACCTCATTTTCCCCAGACTCTGGTGGGAAGCGGTGCTTGGCAGAGGGTGAATACTCAAGTGCCAGTGAGATCCCCCCGCTACGCCGTGTTTGACTTGGCCGAGGGCAAAGAGTACCAGTTCCGAGCACTGTCGGCCAACATGTACGGCACCAGCGCACCTTCTGAGCCCTCCAAGCCTATTCAGACCCAGGAGCTCAAGGGTAAGAGACGGCTTCGGGGTGATTTAATTAATGCCAAAAATCTCTGACCTCATTTAAAATAAAATAATTTAAAAAAAACAACTGTGGGCCGCTGTGGTGCAGGATGGCACTGCCGTTGTAGTTAATTAAAAATAATGAGCCCATTTTCCCCCCCGATTTTTAACGCACGGGGTGTTTGATCCGATAGGTGTGCCGTCCGCTCCGGGTCAGGTCGTCGCCACCAGGGAAACTGATACCTCGGTCCTCATTCAGTGGGCCCCTCCAAAAGAGCCCAACAACCTCATCGGGTATTACATCGACTCGTGCGTCAAGGGATCCAAGGACTGGGCTTCAGCCAATCACAAGCCAAACAAGAAAACCAAGTATGTTGTTTCTTATCTTTGTTTGTTTGTTTTTGTTTATCCATTTCATTTGTGCGCTTTCATTAAAAACCTGAATCTGAATGTCATGATATTAGAGTGTGTCCTTCTCAGTGCTGTTGGACTCAATTATTTTATGAAATGCTTTAGTGATGATACTCCTGACCTTGTCTCCTTGTTCGAGGAAACAGATGGAAAACTATTTAAATTTTAAAGATGTCAAACATTGTGATTCACCATGCCTCTCATGAACTCCTAGAAGAAGAACATTGTACTGATTATCTTCCAGTAGATTTGCATAACACACATGCACGCACACACACACACACACACAACACACACACACACACACACACACACACACACACACATGCACAAATAGTACACCATGCGTGAGTTCAGCGCAGCCGTTTTCTCCCATGGTTAAGAGATGACCTCAAAACTCTCCTCCTCCTCATTATTGATGTGCGCCCTGAAATATCCTCTCCCCTGGTTTGTTTAGGTTCGTGGTTCAAGGCCTGACTACCGGTGAGACTTATGTGTTCCGTGTTCAAGCCATCAATGAGCTGGGGCTTAGTGATGAATCCCAGGAGTCAGCCCCCATCCTTGTGCGTGCAGCTCTCAGTGAGTATTGGTGGAGGGAGGGTATCAGAGGCTGTGTTTGCAAATGTGGTCTGATGAATTATGTTTGATGTTCTTCGAGACAAGACCGATGCCAGCCTGGAAATTGAAAATGTTCAGCTGGCCACCTCTGCCACCACCGTACTCAGTCACACACACATATGTGCACACACTTGCACATGTACACCTAAGACACACACAGACACACACACACACACACACACACACACACACACACACACACACACACACACATTCTTCCAGACACATACATGCTATGGATATACGCAATAATTAACCCACTCATACTTACACACACACACACACATATATATACATATATGTATGTGTATGCATATTATGTAGTATAGATAAATATTATTTTATCAGGTTCATCTCGGAGTGAGGTATCAACAAAAACATAGGAAATAAACCTCTAAATTGGTGACCTGTTAGAATACAGATGTCGGCGTAATGTCAGTGTCAGCGTGTAATATTTCACAAATCTGTGAAGGACTACTACTCATCACACTATAATAGCACCTTCTTTTCCCCTCTAAATTAGTAATTTACCATATATGCCTAAGATTAAAGACTTGTCACTTCAAGAGTCAAGCTGTCTCATAGATTAGATTGGCCATTGCTTGGCAAACCATGCATTTTTGAAGCATCAATGCTGAGTGTTTAAACAACTGTTCAAACAGCCATGGATATAAATTAAAGGCAAACACTAGGAGCTGGATCAATATTAATATGCAATGCGAGAAGAGAGAAACTCCCATCAATTTGGTCAGGTGCTTAAAGAGCAAACAAGTCTATTGAAAAGACAGACAGATTGGTGATCAACCTGATAAAATCGTTGCCTGTTAGACATCTGGGATGTTGGGAAATCGATTTGTAAACGATGGTATGGGTGTTTTCCTCTGACAAACAAAATTGATAAAAGGATTCTGCATAATAAGAGATTATGCATAAACCTCTGGGACCATTATAAATGGGGGTTCTGGTGTGAAACGGATTGGAAGAATCCTTTTTTCTTTCTTTTTTAAAAAAAAAAAAAAAGCAGGATATTCTTTTTTGTGATGAGAATGGGCCTGTCAAGAGCAAAGCTGTCTGACTTTTCCCTGGACGTACAGTGTATTGTAATGACAGCGTTTAATCCTTCCATGTTCACTGCAGAAACACCATCTGCTCCTTACGACATCTGTCTGCTGAGCTGTGATGGAACTTCCATGGTTCTGAACTGGAAGCGTCCTTTGAAGTCAGGTGGTGCGAAAGTTAGTGAGTATTACATCGACAAGAGCAACCTGGCCAAGAACGTCTGGCAGGAAGTGAACATCCCCCCTATCACAGAGAGAATTTACAAGGTAGGCCTGACTTACTCCTCCACATTTATATACTTATTAGATTGTACTGTAGCACCAACAGCATAAAGTGTGAATACAACTCTCTTAATAGCTCTGGTGATCTTTTTGTAGGTTGAGAATTTGACCGCGGGTGCGTCTTACAAATTCAGGATTTACGGGCAGAGTCTTGCTGGACTTGGCGCTGCCTCCAAACCCAGCAGCACCTTCCAGTGTATCGCCTGGAAGATGGCAGAGCCAGGTAAGACCAACTGCGAAATGCCGTAAAGCTGCTCAAATTACCATGCTGTCCAGGTTGTTTTCCTTTGTCATCACGATCACACTCAAGCTGTCTGCATAATGAAATATTGTGTTGACAGGACTTGCCCATGGCATGCATTCAAAATGAGCTATTTAACAAGCACCTTCAGGATGGGTCTCTTAACTATGTGTTGTTTGAAAAGTTATTGTCACATGCTGTTTTTGCTGCGTTCTTAGTGCAGTTGTTGTTGTGATTGACAGGTCCTCCATATGACATGACCTTCTGTGAGATCAGGGACACCTCTCTGGTGGTGGAGTGGAAGGCTCCGGTGTACACTGGCGCCAGTGCCGTCACTGGCTACGTGGTGGAGTTCGCCAAGTCCGGCTCAAGCACGTGGACCGCCGCCAACGAAAAATCCGTCAATCACCGCTACGTCAAGGTAACTAACGTCCTCTAGAGAGGATCGGTGTAAAATGCCCCTGTATTTTGCAACCGCAAATAAAAGAAGACAACACAAGACACCTGCCTCTCATTATCTGCCTTTTCTCACTGCTGCTTTAGTATGCAGTCTCCCACTGTTCTTTACCTGTGACTTGCTCTGCTCAGGTGTCTGGCTTGGAGGCTGGCGCGTCCTACGTGTTCAGGGTGCGTGCGGAGAACGCAGAGGGCCTTGGCACGCCATCAGGCCCCTCTGACCCAGTGATTGCCAAGGCGCTGCCAGGTAAGCTTGCGCGCCAGCAGGATGCTCATTTCAAG
This sequence comes from Alosa sapidissima, assembly GCF_018492685.1. Lineage (NCBI taxonomy): Eukaryota > Metazoa > Chordata > Actinopteri > Clupeiformes > Clupeidae > Alosa > Alosa sapidissima. Next base: position 24,626,505 of record NC_055972.1, on the reverse strand, counting down.
CCTGGGCAGATATTAAAGAACATGAAAGCATGAGAGAGAGAGAAAGAGAGCGAGAGAGCAAGAGAGAGATGAGAGAAAGAGTCCCATCCCACCCCACCTGACACAGAAGGGAGCACCACTTTGTGTTCCAGAGAAATAAATAGAGGAGTGTGTGTGTGTGTATGTGTATATATTATATAATATATATAATATGATATTCATTTTACTCAGGAGTTTCCTCTGTATGAGAATAGGATAATCTGTGTGGAGAACTGGGTTGTGGTAGAAGGGTATGACACATCAGTGAGTGATTTCAACAGTCCCAGGGAGGAGTCGTCTGTGTGTGAGTCGATAAGGAACATTTGCTTGTGGGGGGAAAAAAAGCCTCTGACTCATCAGAAGGTGTCAAATGTTTTTATTTTTTGAGCTGGTGTGCTTCTACCAGCTTTGGCCAGCAGGGTGCAGTATAGAGTCATGTGGTGAGGCTCTTGTCAGAGTGAATGGGAGAAAAACAATAGCAGGCAGGAACTGGCCAAGAGATATGCTATTGCTGAGTGCCAACCCTGAAATAAAGAGCCGACTAAGTCAGAAAAAAGGAAACTACCACATGCAAATCCCCCATGCACACAAAAGCTCCATCTCAGCCTTTCCTTTAAAAAAAAAGAAAGAAATAGCTTCGTTGTCAATCAACCTCCTACATGTCTCCCTCTCATTTCAAAGGCACCCAGGAGATGAAGTGTGGTGTGGACGAGAACACAGGCGACGTTTATCTGTCGTTCGAGAGTTGTCAGATGACTGAGAAGACTGAGTTTGTGTGGAAGAAGTCCTACAAGCAGATCACTGACTTCTCCAAGGGAGTTGTTGTGAAGACACAAGGCAGCACGTAAGAATTAGCATCAATGTGTCAATGCAGGTCCAGTGTGATTATTAAGCAGCACTCATACTGTTTGGGTTATGTGTTGAATTTACCTGCGCCCCCCCCCCCCCCTCTTTTTCTTTAGCTCAACACTGCTTTTCAAGAATCCTGACAAGGAGGATGTGGGAACATTCTCAGTCGTTGCTACACATACAGATGGTGCCTCAGCCAGCTACAAAATATCTGCAGAAGGTAAGGCCTGTAAATATATTATGACCAGATTGTTATTTATTAATACTATTATACTGTGTGTGGGCTGATGCAGTGCTATGGAAACACACACACACACACACACTCTCTCTCTCACACACACACACACTCACACACACTCACAGTCACAGTCACAGTCACACACTCAAATACCCACACTCTAGATGCTTTTCTAGATGGCAATAGCAAATGACTATAATCATAAAATGATTACACACAGTAAAATGTTGATTTTATTATCATTTATGAATGCCATGCTCCATTGCAGAGATGCAGAAAATGCTGGCTCTGAGCTACGACATCCGCAACCCAAGTAAGCAAGCTCTCTCCATATCACCATCTTTAGTGCACACCACTGGTGCATGCACATAACACTAATCTGTAGAGCTTTTCCTCAATAGCACCCATTAAATATTAATAAGATACTGTTAATAGTATACTGCATATATGTGTGTGCTCACGGGGCCATTATTGCCAGTTATCTGAACAAAACAAGGAGGTATGTTGTCTCTCAAAAATGCTGATGTCTTCCACACACATTACTTCTAATGTCAGCTGATCCCCTTGGCTGTCTAAATGTTTATTTAGAAGGCTTCTGGATTGAAATTTCCCTGAGCCATAGTGACGTGCCGTTGCCGACACAGCCACCTCTCTCTGTCTCTCCCCCTGTCAGTTATTCCTATGAAGGCAGAGATGGCATACAAGATCCTGGAGAGGGGTCGCGTGCGCTTCTGGGTGCAGGCTGAGAGCATCTCCTCTGCCGTGACCTACAAGTTCTTCGCCAACAACAAGGAGCTTGCCAACTGCCAGGTGAGAGAGAGAGAGAGAGAGAGAGACAAAATAAAGAGAAAGAGAGAGAGAGAGAAAGGGGAAAGAGAAGAGAAAGAAAAGAAAGTGAAGAAATGGCATTTGTTTAGCATGCCTATGTGGCTGTGATGTTTCTGCTGTCGAAAAATTGGAAATGCAGCCCATCCAGCGGCCTAGCCCAGTGTGCTCTCCATTGTTCACTGACTGTTTTAGAGCAGTCATGACAAGACGAAAGCAGGCCAGGAGCGACATATTTTTAAAAAAAAGGGGGGGGGGGGGGATACTCCCTAAACACCAGTCCCTGGAGAGCAAATTTATTTCACCAGTGCAATCAAGAGATGATTCTTTCTTCCTTCATTTGGTTTGAAAATCCGAAATGAAAAAAAATTGAAATTGAAAAACTCTCCTCTGCTCTCACAGGAAACCAAGATGAGCCATGATGCCGCGACTGGCGTCATTGAGATGATTTGGGACCATTTCACAGAGGAGAGCGAGGGCACCTTCACTGTTCAGATCCAGGACGGCAAGGCCAAGGCCCAGTCCTCCCTGGTGCTTATTGGCGATGGTAAGCTCACCTGTCTCAGGGTTACCCAGTGCCAATCAGCTGGGATGTTGACATGGGGTATAGCGCCAGGAGAAGTGTGGCATTGACAGATTCTAATCCTTTTGTTGTTTCTTTGGGCGATTTCAGCTTTCAAGGCTGCCTTGGCCGAGGCTGAATATCAGAGAAAGGAGTACATCAGAGTCAAGGAAGGTATGCTGGAAGAACACTCACTACCACCGTTTCTCGGAAATTACAGTGCAGTAATAGTTGCATAATCTTTGTAATTTATGCCTGTTTTGAAAGAAAAACTGCAACCTCAGTAAGTTAATTTGCTATCTTTCCTGTGCGCTCATGATGTTAGTTGGCTCAAGAACAAAGGGCTGGAATGTGATCTGTAATTCTCCCCAGGTCCCCATTTCAGCGAGTTCCTCTCTGTTCACGTCGGCGATGACTGCTCCGTCTCCCTCGTTTGCAAGGCAAGTCAGGCGCTCGCCCCACTCGCAGCCCCCCCACCATTACATTTGCCAAAAGACTGAGTGAAAATAATGGCCTCAGTTATCGCTGATACCTATCTAAATGACTAATGCTCTCAGCGCAATTCATCTTCGTCACAGGGATCATCATTGTTCTCCCTGTGCCGAGAGGCGTCAGAGCAACAGTGTGACAGATGGCGCTAGTGTCGACGCCACTGCCATTTCCAATCTGCTTGGACACTTTTGTCCCTGGTTTATGGTGGCTCCTCCTTATCCTCCTCTCTTTTCTCTCTCTCTCTCTCTGTCTGTCTGCGTCTCTTTATGCAGGTGGCTAATCTAAAGAAGGAGTCCGTCTTCCACTGGTCTAAGGACGGCGCCGAAATCGTCCCTGATGTGCCGGCAGACCTAACATCTGGAGTGTGCAAGCTCCCCCTCGCCTTGGTAACTGGTCCTCTCTCTCCCTCTCTCTCTCTCTCTCTCTCTCTCTCTCTCTCTCTCTCTCTTTCTTTCTTTCTCTCTCTCTCTCGTGGCCTCTGAGGCGTGAAGGGCCTGTGTGTGTGTGTGTGTGTGTGTGTGGGGGGGGGGGGGGGGTTGTCTGTTTGGGCCTGGATGTTGTGGGGAGAGGGTGTGCTGTAACATGACACACAAATCCCAGTTGTCAGTTTCCCTTTTCATGTTCTAAAACAAACTGCAACCGTGACCATAACATTGAGTGTGATGCCTGGGCTTCCACTGTTCCTCCCTAACATTCCTGGTCATCAGGCGGCGTGTTCTGTGAATGTGGTGTGGAAGTGTGTGAGTCTACATGGGAATACAGCCCAACTCACATGCATAGACCCAAATATTTGGCCGAGTGCATCTTGGAGAAAAATGTGGATGCAGTTCAAAAAAACAAACCATTTATGAAAACAATAGGTCAAACTGTGGGATATTCAGCTGAGCTGGAAATACATGGTTTTCACTGTATCCTGGACAATAGACCGTGATTATGGTATTTCAAGCAATCACAAGCCCTTTTATGCAGTCAACTGAAAGCATTAAAATCAGTGGTTTGCATCATTTGTTCAGCCAGTGAAATTTTCATAATGCACCTGTATTTGGTGTAGCGTATGTAGTACATGTTATTTCAGAGCATTTTGGTCAAACCACTCAGAGTTGTTTGCAAGGCGATGTTGCACTGGAACAAATCTGTCTTAAGCGCTGATGCTTCAGTGATTGCTGCCAACTACTACCTTTCACTGTCTCACCACATGCCTCACTGAGTTTGGTGTGTGTGTATGTGTGTATGTGTGTGTGTGTGTGTGTGTGTGTGTGTGTGTGTGTGTGTGTGTGTGTGTGTGTGTGTGTGTGTATAGTTCTCCAAGAAAAATGTTGGCGTTTACAAGGCTTCTATCAGTGATGACAGAGGAAAAGACGAGTCTCACATCAACATCTCTGGTGAAGGTAAATCAACATGCTAACATGCTCTTTGACTTAAACCACACATTTATTTCATGGACATTCTACAGCAGTGCGTATTCACTTTCATGTCAGGCCTTATCAGGGCTTAACAGGCCTTATTCATGTTTTTTGTTACAGCTTTTGATAATGTCATCAATGACCTAACTCGTCTGGCTGGTAGGTACCATGTTATATTTTTATTTCACACATGTTTCCCCCATAGCATACATGAAGTGTATCACATTGCAATCTGTTATGTTTCTCCTCTTGAAAGGCTTTTATATGACAGTCTTATTGATGTTCAGCTTGTCTGGATTGATGAGTTTGTTTTCATGGTTGCTGTTTGTAAATGTATTGACTTGCAACTCACGGCAGGGGATAACAATGATAAAATTGCAGGTTTACCAGTATGACGCATGTTTACTTGTGGCCATATTTCAAGTGGTGCACCGAGGTGTAAAGTCTTAAAATCCTCAAATCCTCCTACATCCGCCCGCTTACAATCCAATATTTGGTTCTGACCACATATGAAGAATGTAACCCTCAGTTTATCTCTTTGTGCATTATGTGTTTGAAAATCTGTGGCATAAATCAGGAGGACCTAATGTATAATGAAATAGCACACAAACAGCTAGGCTGTGCATATACTAAAGCTACACTACAGTCTTCTGTGTGATAATGCAAATTTAGTGCTGTAATCCTCGAGAATATGCACAATATGTAGACATTCAGGCGATAGCATCAGGGTATTGCTTGGTTCTCTCGTTGCTAGGTACATAGTTCCTGGAGAACCTTTTTGTTTGCCACAAATTGGGCAGAGGAAGCTGAGCGGCTCATTAAAAAAACTATCTCATTCTTAAGGGAACAACACAGGTCACCTTTATGAACCGGTGAGTGAGTAACTAATTTGTTCCTGTCACCACGACGAGGGTTTTCATCTACACAGGCCGTCCCAGGAGCTGCAACCTATTCGTGAAAGCAATCACCAGTTAGTCTCATTATGGAGTGCACCCCCCCCCCCCCCACACACACACACACACACTCACACACACATACACACACCTTCACACACCCTCTGTTGATACCTCATAAGACGGAGAGACTAATTGTCAGCCCAGATGAGCTTGAGTGGGTGACCCCCCCCTTTCCCCTCCTGTCTCCCCAGGATCTTCTGCGGCCGAGCTGAACGTCCACAGCACTGCTGAGGGCATCATGCTCCAGTGCCGCATGAAGTACTACACAGAGGAGATGAAAATCCAGTGGCTGCAAAAGTATGAGTCTTTTTTTTAACCTTATTTATTTATTCATCTATTTATTTGCACATCATTTTATTCAAGAGGTCTCACTAAGAAAAGCATTTGTGTGCTGGGGTTACCTGGCAACTGAATGGGGAAAATGTCAATGTAACAATGTAAAAACGCTGTATATTATTATACATTTTCATAGTTTTCCTGTGCCGTTGAGAGTGAGAGAGGGAAATATAGAAATCCACATGAATGAAAAGCTACGTGGCTGACGTCCCCAAAGGCACAAGTTGCACTGCACCTTTAAACATGACTTCAGAGTCGCTCTGAAACCGCCTTTTGTGTGAGGCAAGGAAGGAATCAGGGAAAAATAGTGGTGACAGGAGATTGCATTTGTGTGTATGTATTCTCCACCATGTTCTGATACAATGCAGATTTATCAGATTTCAAGTTACCTAATGCTTTGCCCAAGGGCGGATCATGTACCCAGCAGAATACCGACATGAAGGATAAGCATTTTGCCCTGGGTCTCCGAGTAGAGCCGTTCTTTACAACCCCACGTCAAGTGAGAGTCAGTTTTGTCAACACATGCGTGGGCCTTCAATCTCATTTTGAAGTGGCTGCTTCAAGTCTTCCCTCTTCCCTCTTATGTTGTCAGTACCACAACAGCAATACTGGATACCTGTTTTGAATATGTTGCTGCATGGTTAGGATAAATTAGAATCAGAGGAGTGGTAAACAGCTTGACCTACCTTAGGATAGACAACATAGGTTGTATAGGCTGCGTAGGCACTATTGGTGTGAGAGGTTATTTTCAGGCAATCAGACAGAGAAGAAATAATCTGAAAATATCTTCAACTCTCTGCTGAACTGTAAAAAGCTTTTTCTTCATGGCTTGGCCGACAAAAAGAGTCAAGGAAGCAGTGGAAGCACACTAATCTATTTTGTCTTATTATTATTCTTGTGTGTGTGCGTGTGTGTGTGTGTGTGTGTGTGTGTGTGTGTGTGTGTGTGTGTGTGTGTGTGTGTAAGCGTGTGCGTGTGTTTCTGCTGAGTATTAAAACTCACTATATATACTTCTCTATATCCCTCTGTATTGTTATAGGGACACCAAACTGTCTGCCTCTGAGAGACTTAGAATTGGCGGCACCCCAGCCATGGCATCCTTAGAGATTGTCGAGCCTGTTGACAAGGACAAGGGTGTTTATCACATTCAGATTACAGACGCTGAGAAGACATATACTCGTACCATGGACTTCTCTGGACAACGTGAGTAATGTATACATACACATATGCGTATATACATTTGCACAGATAATTATTACATTGGCATGCCATCATAAGTGCAAATTTGCTATCCAGAATTCTGATTAAACCAACAGTGTTTTAGGGGGAATACAGTATGTATGGTTTACCACCAGTAAGCCTGGGTGGAGGTTTGAGACTTTGCCCCCTAAGAATCTTTAATGAATAATAATCCCTGAAGGAGTGTGGTCTGTGAAAAGGGTTTGTTTTCCTCCCACTGTCTTCAATGATGGAGCTTACTGTTAGCCTTATCATGTGAAGGACAGTTTGAATATAAGCAGTCTCATAAGCTGGCGAGTAATGCTTGGCACAACACAATATAGATAAATCTCCATAAAGGAGTTTGTTGAATAGTTATGTTGCACCTGCCCCAGGTTTAGGTTTATTGAAATCCACCAAATCCATTTTTAGAGGACACTCCCAGGAACTTGTGGATCTGGATCCATTGTGATATGGCCAAACCCATATCACTGAGTGAGGCCACTCTCACATTGGGCTGCAACAAATGACAGATTCTATGGTAGATTAATTTATTATATTCTCAAATAATCAATTTGTTTAGTCTGTAAAATGTCATAAAGTGTTAGGCTTAGGGAAACAGTTATTGGCATTTTCTAATTAAGCAATAAGCCCCGAGAGGCCGTACTGTAGGTTACACTGATTTGACAACAGCTAAGGGGCGTTGTTAGGCACAACACTTTCCTAAAACTGTTGCTATAAATACCTGGCAAAGTTTTATAAAGTAAAGGCACAGCAACAAGAAATGTAACGACTTATTCATAGATAATCATTCTTCCGCCAAGAAATATATTTCCTCTATCTGAATAGAGCTCTGCTCCACTTTATTCTATTCTATTCTATTCTATTCTATTCTATTCTATTCCGTTCTCTTCTATTCCGTTCTATTCCGTTCCATTCTGTTCACCTGCTCTTGTGTGTTTGTGATTGAAAGGAAAGGGCCATGGTTGCAGCTGCTTACACAGAATCGCAGGGGAAGCATATTTAGGCACATCTGGGGATGGACTTGCAGAGGGAAAAGGGAGGGGGGGGGGGGGTTCGATATCAAAGGTGCCATCCCAGCGCAGGCTGGAGTCAGTCAACAGACTGTTTGATGACAAACATAATCAAGGGCTGGCCTCTGACAGGTCATGCGATTGGTGGGATGGTGACAGTAATGAGCAAGTCCTATTTCTGGGCCACGGCAGAAAAACAATGCCATTAAAATAATGAGAAATTATTTTTTATTATTTTATTTTTGTCCCTCCCGCTCTAGCACTGTTGCCTCCTGGAGAATTGGCTCCAGGAACTGAAGCAGAAAGCACATTTTTTATCCCTTTCCATTAACACTTCACTTTAATCTGTGTTTTCTCTCTCTCTCTCTCTCTCTCTCTCTCTCTCTCTCTCTCTCTCTCTCTCTGCAGTCTATGATAACGCCTATGCAGAATTCCAGAGACTCAAGTAAGAGCAGCATGTGTTCTGTTGTGTGAACTGTGTAGGGCTCAGCGCTCAGTCTTTGATGAGGCGAGGTAGAGATGAGGGTTTTTTTTTAGCAATGCAGAGCATGTGCACAGCTAGTCAGACCATGGGTAACATATTACTCTGTGCTAATGACTCCACTAACAATGCCATTCTTCTCTCACCTTCCAGAGCTGAGGCATATGCTGAAAAGAGTGAGTATGTTCTCTGGCTTACGGCAATAGCTGGTGGCTTTTTTAGCAATATCCCCCCGCAGACTTAGTTAAGCAAAAAAATTGGCAGACAAATAGATAAATAAATCTGGAAAAAAATAGGTCTAACACACATGTGTATGTGTGTGTGTGTGTGTCTGTGTGTGTGTGTGTGTGTGTTTCAGATCGTGGTAAGGTCTGTGGTGGTCTCCCAGATGTGGTCACCATCATGGAGAAGAAGGTGAGACGTGAAGTATTGATTTATTTCCAAAGGTCTATGTGGCATCAGCCAGTTGGTCCACAACACAATTACTTGTGTATGCTGGGGCTAGTCAAGGCTTGGGGGGGGGGGGGGGGGGGGGTGAATAATTCAAAGACAAGGAAAAACACCTTGGGTTCAAGGTGAGGGGAAATGGGCAAGCTCTGCAATGATTTATCAATAAGCCAAGGTTGGGTTTATCATGTCGTCGTCCCCCACAATTGTGTGGGTCACTCATCACGCCACTGTTTGCCTGCTGGGGAGAGGGGGGGGGGGGGGACTCAGTGGCTGGACACCCTTTGTCAGACTGTTATGGGAAACCTGTCAGGAAAACGTCTAAGCAGGCATTTGTGATTATGTGTCAGAGCTGCATTTTTTTAAATTAAAGCCGCATTAGTAGGTCAATATTTCTTATTCAGTTTTAATCTCAGCAACTTGCTGATTTAGGATCGCAGTGGTTTGTAGGACTCAGATGGCCAAGGGCCTTGAGATATTACATTTTTAGTATTACCCTTGTGGATTTATGCAGCATTCTGAAGCGTTGGGTGGAGTTAAATTATGCACACCGAAAAGAATATGAAACAATAATATTTCATTCCGAGCAAGCATCAGCATTAGTGCTGTGTTGCACAGCTGGAAGGATGATCAAGGAAGTTAGAGTGCTAGCAGTGTGCAAGTAGACGTCAAAAGCATCCTGACATCACTCTGTGTAAACCTGTGTGCACAAATGATGAAACAATGTAATTCGAAAGCTTCTTAACATGAAATTGTGAAGTATTTGGGGAGTTCATCATCTACAGGACATAATATTATTAAAACATTCAGAGAATCCAGAGAAATCTTTGCAAACAAGGGAAAGAGCGGAAAAACAAATTGGATGGCCGTGGTCTTTTGGACCTCATCTGGGCTAAAGAGGAGAGGGCCTATCCAAGCATCCAACCTTTCCAACTTGTTTTGGTCCTCAATTCGAATTGAACATCTATGACGGTGTGGAGGTGCATTAGTGGCTACAGCATGGGCATCTTGCACATCTGGCAAAGCACAATCAATTCAGAATGATGGATACAGGGTTTGAGCAACATATACTGCCATCCAGGCAATGTTTTTTTCCAGGGAAGATCTTGAATATTTCAGGAAAACAATGCCAAAATGAATTCTGCACATATTTAAACAACAGTATTTCTCTATAGAGTCCAGGTGCTAAAATGGCCTGTCTGCAGTCCAGACCTGTCAAATTAGGTGCATCATGGTATGAAAAACTTGATTAACATGATACTGTTGAGCAACTGAAATCCTATATCAGACAGGAATGGAACAACATTTATTCTCAAAACTCAACTGGTCTTCTCAGTTCCTAAACATTTACAGAATTTTGTTAAATGAAGAGGTAAAGCAGCACAGTGGTAAACATTCCCTGTCCCAACTTTTTTCGAAACAGGTTGCTGACATGATGATGATCAAAATGATTATATATTTTCCATAAAATAGTCACATTTTTCATTTTCAACATTTCATATGTTGTCTATGTGCCTTTTGCTGCCAAATATGGGTTTACAAGACTTGTATTCTATCACATTCTGTTTTTATTTGCATTTTACACAACGTCCCAACTATTTCTGAATTGGGGTTATAATTGCGTGGCCAGGGAAGGTTATGTTCTGAAGGGTTCGTTTTTTGCTTTGCTCAGACTCTCAGCCTGACCTGCACAGTGTGCGGAGACCCCAAGCCACAGGTCAGCTGGTGCAAGAATGACCAGGAAGTGGAGCCCGGCGACCAGTACGTCATCTCCATTGACTCTGGCAAGTTCGCCAGCCTCACCATAAAAGGCGTGAGCATGGAGGATTCCGGCAAGTACACCATGACCGTGCAGAACAAGTACGGCGGCGAGACGGTGGACGTCATCGTGAGCGTCTACAAGCATGGAGACAAGATTCCGGACATGAAACCCGTGCCCATGGCCAGGAGGATCCTGCCACCCGTTCTCCCCATTGTGATCCCCACTCCCAAGTCCGCCACCCCCAGCCCAGCCCCGCAATCCGCCAAGTCTCCCACCCCACCCATCAGCCCCAAGTCCCCCACCCCTGGTCGCAGCACCCCAAGGAGAAAGTAATCTAACGCAGAATAAAAATAATCTGAATTTAAAACAATGAAGGAATAAAAGGAAATACTGATGCATAGAGGTGATACAGTTGTAGTGTGAGTCATTGTATAATGAGCAATGCACACATTAATAGGGATCATTTTTCAAACAGGATGCTCCATGGCTTCGCTGTAGTTTCCTTTAAATATACAAAGCAGCATCTTGAAGGATAGAGAGAAAAAAAGTAGGAGTGAGTAGGAGGGGGAGAGAGTGGGGTCATGCTATATTTAGTGCACTTGCCACCACACTGAACAGCGCAACAGTTTGTCATCTTGGTGCTCGAAAAAGAGCTGAGAAGGGCTCTGATGAATTTTGCTCCCACTTACCTCAGAGGTGCTCAGGTTAAAAAATGACCAGCTTTGATGTTCAGTTTATTAAATCTCTGTTTTAAAAAGCCGCACTTTCAATTAGCCGGTGGAATTCTGAAGCGTTTACTCTCACCACGGATGGGTAGGCCCAGAGAGCCGGACCCCCACTTAGCCCCTAGCAGCGAGCACTTCCATCCCCATCGTCAGTAAATCTCGTTACACCCCTACTGCCCCTGTGTTTCCTGCTTTTGTGTTAATAAAAGAAGTAGAAATCACTTCGGCAGTGTCTTCTCTAAGCTGTATAGGCCTACTGTTGGCTGGCTCCCTTTCTTACTCCCTCTCTCTCTCTCTCACACACACACACACACACACACACACACATTCTCGCACACACACACACACACTTATACAATCCTCTCATGCACACAAACATTTAAGCGCACACAGACGCTCAATGTGATGCAGTGTAAAATATGAACTTGATCAAAGTAGCTACAACCCTATCCGAATCGCATCAGCACTTTTCACTGCCTCTTTGCCCACTCTCATTTTGAAGTCCACAAATCATTTTATGTATATGGAATACCTAGAGCTGTAAGCATGCTGCCAACGTCTGACCAGTGGTCCATACCTCATTGCTACATGTCAATACGCAGTAATTACACTTCCCCAAAAGGCTTGAATGCAACGCCGCTTTTCCATCGGAAACAAGTCTTTATGATCTCGTAACTTAATTATTTGACCAGTGCCAGGGACCTGACCAAGTAGGCCTACTCCTACATACAGCGTGTTATATCTAAAAGGTCCATCTGCTATGTGATTAAAAAGTTTAGTTAGATTTATTTTGTAAACAAAAAGATGCTTCTAGATCTACAATATTGCACCTGAAAGATAACACTTGTTTACTCGTTCCTTTCTTAGATGATGTTAAGAGGCAATTTTACAACAGCATTCAGTAGGCCTAAAGCCTCGGCCAGTGTGAGGCCTGTGATATTCAAGCTGCCTTTCAGTTTAAAAACATGAAACGACTTAATTGTAATACATTTCTATTATGACAGTGTACCAACTAAATTCAGCAAACTACACTGACACATTTTATATCAATTACAATTTAACAAATTAAATCAGCACTTTCTAATGATTTTGTTGAGAGTTTGTTTCCATGGCAACTCGAAACGCATCCTGTAGCGATCTCTCAAACATGAAATGTTTAATGTTTTCCCCTTTTCTCCTCTTGGGAAACTCCAAACATGTGTGGACCATGTGTCCCCTAACTATATCACTGTAATATCAAGGCAATTAAAATGCTCCGCTGTCAGGATGCACATGTTCAGGATGGTGAGTGGAGAACGTTAGCAACGCTGTCTGTGGTCCAAGCCTCAGTACCTTCCCCGACCACATGATGGCACTGGTGACTCATGACGAAAATGTCACCTACACACTATAGAACCAATGGGCTAAATAGTCAACACTCTGAATCATTGGTCTTACTTCCCTGCATTGATTTGCTGTGGGAGGGGGAATCACTAAACTACACATTGAAGAAAAAAAAATAAACATCAGCCCACTCACACCCATATTAGTTGCTGTGACTAATTTCTCCTGTCATTGTACTGAATCAAATGGCATTACGGTGTCTAGGCTCCTATGGATATGTAAGAGCTGCATCCACACAGCCCCTGACCAATGTAAGTCCAGTTATAGGTCATCAAACTGCAACAGTGAGAATAGTCCAAAATCTTAGCATCAGATTTTGTCGCTCATGCATACAGTAGGCCTCTTTCAAAAGCCATGAAGACGGAAAAAGCATTCCATTCAGCTCGGTTTATGGACGGAGACATGGCAGAGGAAAACTAGAATTGGAGATTACTTTGAAGTGAAAACTTTTCCATTGTTATCAGCGTTGTGTGCATGAGGCATCTTTGCTTTCAGATAATCTAAGAAGGGCGCTGATGCTCCTTTGAAGATGCAGGAGTTCTCTCTGTAACCAGACAAAAGAATAAAGCCAGCACACTCATAGGAGAATCTCACATGTAAGATTCAGCAGAAGATACTCACAAAATAATAATAATAAAAAAAAACACTTTCATGTTCGTGTTTGTTGTGATGCATTAAGGGCGTAAGAGGATGCTGCCCAGCTGACAAACATGGCATAAGATGGAGACAAAACAAAAAGTAACCTTGATCGAGCCTGTGACTTAATGTATTTGACTGCAAAAATATGTATTTGTGCAACATGTATTGTGTGTGTTGCAGTAAAATATACACAAACAAGCATATTTTTAATTGCCCATGTATGACAGCAAATGAAGTGTACATACAGGCCAGGACAGATGGTATAGTTAAACCTCTGTGGATGTTTATAGTAGCTTCTACACATCAATGCTAAATAGGTTATCAAACTAAACCCAGATGGCAGTACTGTTCTAGCAGCTATGATGGCCACCCAAATGCTCTGATGCTACCACGTATGTATAATTCGTAAGAACCACGTAAGAATCATCCAACTAAATAATCCCCACTATATTTGTGTGCTGTATGCTGTACAATACTGTATGTATCAATTTTGTAAGGGAACTCTAAACCATAGGTTAATTTTAAACCCCAAATAATTCGAATTTTCCAAATTTACCATAAGCCCATGAAATACTTCATCTGAAGTAAGACCCAAAACAGCCATCAACAGTCACCAAGCACAGTGCATCATTTATCAACATCACCCCAAGTCTGTTTTCGATGGGAGGCTTAGGTTTGTTAGACGGTGGGACACATCCATCCAGTCCAATCAGCTATTTGATGTTGAGTCTGCAGCCTTGTCTAAGGTGAGCCAAGTAGAGTGTGTTAAGAGTGTGGAAGCTTGGCAAACTCCTTTCTCTCGCAGCTACTGGAGTTTTCATTTAACGAGCCGCGATTCTCCGGCAGTTCCACTTGCAGACTTCAACGTAAGAGTCACTTTGACCTAAGGACAGAGACACACACAGGTAATGATCTGATATAGTGTAGCATGTGGCATGGCAATATGGTGCAGGAGAGGGACACAATCAGAGAAACATTGGTTCACAGCAGCACACTAGGCCTAGCAGCTTGGGAACCTCAGCTATCTCTTCATTTGTTTAAACCCATTAAGCTGGGAGCAACAGGCTAATCTTCTCATTTGCTTTCCTTATTTGCTTATGTGATTGGCTATTTGCAGAAATTTTGGTCTCTGTATGAGCTTGGAGGTGCAATAACTTTCTCCATGGGATTTGCACCAAATTCCCATTATGATTCTGGAGCAAGCCTCAAAATGACAGTTCGTCTGCATGGTCTGTATTTGTGTGTGTGTGTGTCTGTGTCTGTGTATCTGTGTGTGTTACTTTTTCAAGCTTGTAAAGTTTTGCTTTTCCTTCTTATACCCTTCAAATGTAACTTCATCTCAACACCGACTGCATCCATAACCATATCATACATCATAAATATTGATAAGGGATTTCACATAGCTTTAATCAAGATAAATCACACTTCTGGTGATACATCTGTCTCTATTTAGTGCATAGCCATCACATTTAATGAAATATATGAGTTTTGAACTTCCTATAGCACTTTTCACACATACTGTATCCCTATGTACTGGTAGGATGTTTGTCTTCAACAAAGGTGTCAGGCAGAGACAAAGCTCTTACATCTCAAGCAGTTGTTAAGAGATTAATAGAAATCTTAATCTATATGACTGAAACACTGTTTGCTCTGTTCCCTTCAAGATAATTAAATGATTATCATTTCAGTGCCCTTTGCATTGCTGTCTTGGTGAAGTAAAGTAGCGATAAGCTTACAGAATTAATCTTGTAGACACTAGACACACTAGCACTGTAGTTGATGTTTACTGTTGCTGTCTCTGCAGCATACTTCATGACATATATATATATATACATATATATACATATATACACATATGTCACTTATGTCTCTTCACCATAATATGATAATACATCATATTATCTGCTTGCAATTGTGCTTGCTTGCCATTTGTATTTGTATCTGTATTTGTATTTGATGTAACACAAAAATTGTTTGCACTTGGCTGGTGGATAAGTCCAGCAAGTTATATCTATCACCACCTGTGTCAGTGTCTTCTCACCAATGAAAGTGAGAATATTTGAAAATATCTTCATTATGTTATCACAACATCATGCACAACATCACAGAAGTCCAGATACTAGCTAATGTATGCTTTGTTAACACACTATTCCCTGACAGAAAACACTTCAGTCTCCTTCAACACTTTTTTTTTTAAAGAGCCATGTTCTTCTCCACCTGTAATCTAGCCCATTTCTTTTTGAGAGCGGTAACAGAGGAAGTGAATGAGAGTGTTCCACAGTGCAGGGTCAAGTTCACGTCCAAGGCAACTCCAACTCAATGGTGGCTGGCTGGCTCACCAGTGTTAGAAACCTGTATTTGAAGAAATTTGCTTTGTACTCCCCATTGTTTGTTAAGACCGATCAACTATATTTCTGCCCCCTTCCCGGCCTCGTGTTTGTTGACTAACAAAAATAAAACAAAAAACTTTCCTCAGAGGAGGGTCAAGGGCCTGGTCCCCAACCGTTTGTCTGGGCCTTGCTGGTAATGCATTGCACTTCTCATACACAATGCTTTGATTGAGTGGAGGAAAGAAGAGTGGCCTATCAACTGTGTATCCTACCAGAAAGCATTGAAAAGCAGTGTTAGTTGGTAGAATTTATTTTTTAAATAGGTAATAAATGTTTTGTTGGTTATATCATAATGTCTTATTTTTGAAAAGTCTTGATAGAAACAGGCAAGATGCAAGACATATCTATCTATCTATCTATCTATCTATCTATCTATCTATCTATCTATCTATCTATCTATCTATCTATCAATATATGCTACACTATTTGGAAGCTTTCATTAATTATTTTGATATAGTAATTGTTGTACTTTTAAATACTGGCATACATTGACTCATTATTGAAACAAATCTGTAAACTTTTGGGTGTTAGGCCTACTAAAGGAAAAATGATTACAGGAGTGCCATTTTTTCCAAACCTTCTAATTTCCTTCAAAGGGTTCATTTGAAGACACATCTTTTCATATGGCCACATTATGAAACCACAACGTGATGAAGAGATTGTGGGTTTTACACGACTTTGAGTTGAAGGTTTGAAGGATTTAGTCCGTCTCTCTTTAGTAGTGAATCTCTCTTTTCTTGGTCGTCACTTTGATTCTGAATGTAGTTTAAGAGGTGCTAGCAAGCGTCACAGGACCTCAGCAATGGAAACACTGATGAAACTTGACTTATTCTCAGGTCATACACTACACCATATCTCTTTCTCAATGGAGAGACAAAACCTCTTTAGTATATCATGATTTCTATTTTTTATTTGTAACAAATAAAAATAATGCATGTCAAACTAGATAGAGGCGTGTGATAGTTTTTAAATCTGTAAATAATGTAAATGGCATTGCAACACTCCAGGCTTAATGACATTAAAATAATTCTCTTTGCAATTAAATATTTATATTATTCAATTTTAAACATGTATTAATGTGGTTTTATGACATCTGCTGCTAGAGTGCTTTAAAATAAAAAATGCTGTTCCCAACATCTGTCACAGAGCCACATAGCATAAAATGTATCAAATGCGTTTTCAGAAAAAAAAGAAACGACACAAAGCCAATGCTATAGCCTGCACAACAGAAATGTGAAAGGAGTCCAGGCAACAGCTAAGTTTGGTTTTTATTATTCATCAAGCTGGCAGCAGACTACTGACCTTCTGATCATGAACTTTTGAAGTTTCCTTTCTTTATTAATCTCCATCCACATAAAACCTATTTTTTTTATTCTAAGTACCTATCTGAGCTGAGCTTGGTCTACTCTTTTTTCCCCTCTATGGTTCAGTGCTTGGTGGCTTTCAAATTGCATTTAAATCCAGTTGAAATGAATCAACACTGGTGCCGTGGCTTAAATTTCTTATAAGTTCCAGGGATCCCCCATGCGGCTCTGCCAGTATACAGTTAGCCAGGAATAGCCAATGGGGTGTAGGAAAAGAAAAAAAAATGTCTGCTGTTTAGAATGAATGATTTTGACAGTATAACATGGAGAATACCTACAGGCTAACATGCTAAGGACAGTGTTTCAGGTCACATTGGATGTCTAGAACTCTGTGAACTGAGAGTACGTGTGGAAGTTAATCTCATTGCACAAACACAGCCCCACACACAGAGAGACACACAGACACAGCCCTGGAAAACAAAACGTGTGCCGCCATCTGGAATCCTTCTGTTTTGTATAATATGCCACATTTCAAACAGGGCTGACATAATTTGAGGAAAACTTCTCTGTGTGTGGCATTACATTCGAGGCACCATGTTGTGATCTGAGTGATGTCTTTTTGTTGGTATTGGTAATGCACAAGAGTGTTGTGAACACAACACACACAACGCACAAGGGTAAAGTGGAAAATATCCTTTCAGAAATGCTGTTCATGACATATAAAAGGGTCGATAAAAGTATGCATTAGGATTTGAAAGGAATGGCAATAAACATTGACAACAATGACCAGGGACCCATAACCCAGTAGGGGGTTAACGAGACCCAAACAACTGAACTGTTTAAATAAAATATGTACAAGTGCTTTACATTATATTATTCTCATTAACTCCCAATTTACCTCTGTCATGTGCACATCCAGTGATGCATGGATAGTGTATAGGCTACATACAATGCATATGTTTTTATAGCACATACATACAGCACAAACCAACATTATAGATTAGGTAAGAGTGTACAATTTACGCATACTACCATATTCTATGTAGTCAAATGAGAGAATGACTGGTGGATATTAGCTGATAACTGAATGATGTACTACTAATGCAAAAATGTTGCATTAGAAACAAACATTTCAGTGCAAACCCATGCTGTGCATAATTTAAGTCAATTTATCAAACTCCAGTTGCAAAAACAGTCCAAACTCATAATGCATGGCATGTCATCAAAAGGTTCCAGCACAGCTTAAGACTGATTAAAACTCTAATCCACCTCCAGCGCGGCAATGCAACGGTTGCCCCACTCCACATGCCCCCTGCCAACGTCAGAGTAAACAGACGATTTTCCCTCCGCAGAGCTGGCGACACCTGACGAAATAGCTAACAGGCCGAGCCTTCGGGGGAAAGCTGACACTGCCTCCAGCTCTGGTGTTCGGGGGCTGCCACCTCGGGGGTGTTCTAGCGGCGCTCGCAGCCGACCCGAACGACGCGCTGACTCCGTGTCTGGCCTGGCCCAGGGCCCATTTACCTGCACTCTCCCGTGGCCTCCGCTCTTCCAAACCGACTGCGCCGCCCCGGCAGAAACAAAGGCATTCGCTCCAGGTGCCCAAGCCTCGCCATCTGCAGGCACCTCCCCGGCTGCCAGGCTTCACTCCCATTGATATATCTTATGATTATTCCAGCAACAAGGTCCCTGCGTTGGCGCGCGACAGCCTCACTCTTCACATTTCAAACGAATGATTTTTGACCATTTCACATATTTTCCAACAAAATTTTTAGTGATCAAAGGCTTTTAACTTGGGCTGACATTATTATCACTACAGGTGTTCGTGGAATCTGTCTCAGAAGTGGACAGCAGTGGAAGCAATGTGAGCCAAAGCAGAGCAAGTTAGGGCTGTGCAATGTTTGCATCATGCGCGTGACCTTGAAAATGTCCTACTTGAAATGACAGCTGCCCCTGGTCCAGATCCAGTATTAGAGCCACTGGATATGAACCACACCTTTCCCTATTTACCTGCTGACTGGTCTCTGATGAACCCTCCACCAATGTGGTGGTATAAATACATATGTACCAATGTGCAAGTGTATAAATGTATAAATGTAAATGTACCAACTTCAAGGTGCTTGAGACCTTAGCCAACCTCACGAGATGTGGCTTGGGTAGTTTACAGTAGAAAAAAAGCAGTGGCGCACTCAAGGGCTTGATTCTAATACAAATTTGTATTGAGAGCCGAGTTTTTTTCAACAAGTCTACAGACAAAAAACTGGAAAACAAACGTTTCGGGCTTAGCCCTTTATCAATGTCTCCATTATGAAATGCGTCACGGGGCGTTCAGGTTTTTAACAGCCGTGACGAGTTAATTACCGTAATACTTAATGTCAACACAAAAGACAAATCGTATAAACTACACCCAAAACCAAAAAACAACCATATGTGCAATTAACATTAAAAACATATACAGACAATATCTATACACATGTTTTTCTACTGTACTCAACCTTTGGAGTTCACGCACCAGGCAAAACATCACAAACTTAAGGCGCAGATGCCGATTTGCCATTGGGTAGTTTACAATCACGATAAATGCTTGAGATTTCCCCCATACTGTTTGTCTGTGTATCTCAAAAGATATGACAGTGTTTTTGACAATTTTAGAGTTACTAAATTTGCTGGTATCCTCACAGATTACTGAATGCTTAGTTTCTGTCTTTAAAGTGATGCGATTCAAAAATATTTTCACATGTATAGCTGCATGCCCTATTTTACATATTGTAAAATGGCCCTGATAGATTTGTTAGTACCCCTTAAAGCGATGATCAATTATTGGATGATAGTGATGTATATCAAATAAACTGTTTCACCATGATAAGTAGTATTACAGATACATTTGAGATTGTATTCAGTCATTCAGACAATTTAAAACGAGAGTTAGTTTGGTATCATTGTGCGCATCTAAATGAACATGCACCAGAGAAATCATAGGAAAGAGTTGCCTGAGGGGGTCAGAAAGGAAATTATACACACACATGTTAAAGCTAAAGGCTATCAGAACATCTCCAAGCAGCTAAATGTTCCTGTTACTTCAGTTGCAGGTATTATTAACAACTTCAAGGTGTATGAGGACTGTAGCCAACCTCACTAGATGTGGCTGTAAGAGGGGAAATTGACCACAGACTGAACAGAAGGATAGTGCAAACTGGAAGACAAAGAGCCAAAGAAGACTTCCAAGGTCAACTCCAAGGTCAAGATGAATCAGTGTCTGATCACACCAACAGTGGGCTCCTTGAAGGACTCCTCTGCTTAAAGAAACACATTTAGAAGCGAGACTGAAATAGACTAAAATGCATTTAGTCAAGTCACAATCCCTGCAAGAGAAATGTCTTTTGGACTGAGAAGACATAAAGGGAGCTTTTTGGCAAGTCACATCAGCTCTATGTCTACAGATGGGAAAAAATGATGGTGAAGAAAAGAACACCAGAAAATCAAAGAATGGTCGCACTCCAAAAAAATATCTTTTTCTCGCTGATTTATTTTAGTAGCAACAGGGGTAAGTAAACAAACGTTTCGGCCTTATGGCCTTCGTCAGTGTGTTTCATCCCTAGCTACTTCCTAGTCTTAAATAGGCAAGTTGCCGCAATTAGTAACACCTGTGTACTCTTTAGCTCGGAATGGAGTCAAGCGCTCCGACACATCATCAGTCGGAGCGCTTGGTGACTCCAAAGTACACAACACAACATTTCGTACATATCCAGACAATAATAAAGGCATAGCAGACAACATAAAATGTAGGCTACACTCAGAATAATACATTTTCACAGAAATGACAACAAGTCTAAAGAAGAAAAGAATACCACCAAAAGAACACCATACCTACTTTGGAAAATAGAGGAGGCTCCCTTATGTTTTGGTGCTGCTTTGCTGCGCCTGCACCAGGATGGCTTGAATCTGTGCAGGGCACAATGAAATCTCAAGTGAAACACGCAGCCCAGTGTGTCAGTCTCAGGTCAGAGGTCAACCAAAAACATAAATACACAGCCAAAAACACCCAGTAATGCCATCCCATCTCACATCTCTGGAGAATATTGAAATATACAGTCTGCAGAAGGCACCCTTCAAACCTGAGACAGCTGGAGCAGTTGGCTTAGGGAGAGCAGGCAAAATTACCTGTTGATAGATGCAGAAGTTTTATTCAGTGCTACAATAAGCATTTGTTGGCAGCCTCTAAACAAAAACTTACATACTTACTTACTTACCTACAGGTTGTGCTACACACTATTAGGTAAAGAGTACCATCATTTTTGTTCATGCCATTTTCATTTGTTTCATTATTTAAAGCATTCTGTTGATTGCATAAACAAAGTCTGATTTGCATTAAACATGGAATAAACAATGATGAATACATTTGTCAGTTTCAAATTATTTTAATAATTAACATTGTTTTTCTTCCCCTCATGGAAGGGCACCAACGATTTCAGCCATGTATGTGTGTTGTGTTATAAATTAATAGTTAGTTAGTAGCATCTGGATGTAAAAAGTGCAAAAATGCAGTGCCATTGCAAAAAAGTATGTGTGTGTGTGTGTGTGTGTGTGTGTGTGCTTGTGCTTGTGTGTGCACATTTTGCAATGCTTTCCTAGCAGATCACAACATTCATGTTACTGATAATGTAACAGAGGAAAAGGTCACAAAATTACAAGTATGAATCACAGAAGGCTGGTACAACCACATGGCAAATGTCAGCTGACAAGCTCTTTCAATTGCGACAGCTCTCATTTATCCGACAAGTACGTGGTTTATCATACAAATGCAACAGGTGCAATCTATTAGCCTCTTGAGGTGCTCGCTATGAATCAAAATAATGGGAGGACAGCCTCCCATAATTGTACTGAAGTAATTAGCATCTTGTGTTTAACCGAACAGCTCGTGCACAGCACCAGATAGAAAGCATACCGTAGGACTATGATCTGAATGCTCAGAGACTAGAAACAGGTAGGAAGCTGTTTTTTTGTTGTTGTTTTTTTGCTTGATTCTGAACTACATCAGAGGATGTACTTTTTGTCTGTTCTATGCTTCACCTTTACTCCACTCCCAGTGCCCTCTTGCTTGTCACCAGTGCTTTGGTTGGTCCTTGTCTATAATATGTGTAGCTCCAGCAACGCGGAAGGAACACAGTTATATTTTTTTTCTCCCCATTTTCATCCCAGGTTCATATTTGATTCCATACTCCCGAGTACAGCTGAAATAAAAGAGATTTATTTATTCAGTAGCCATTTTTATCCGAAGAAACATACAATGCAAGAACAACATGTTATATCAGTGTATTTTGTTTGTGCTTTCCATGGGAATCCTGCCTGAACCACCCAACGGCAAAACAAGTCCAATCTCTTTTCTCTGAGAACCTGCGTATACATAATGTATAAAACTCTAAACAGTATATTGAAAGGACAAAGTCCTTTTCTTTCTTTCTTTCTTTTTTTGGAAAAGTAGTGTCCAAAGTTGTTGGAAAGTTCTAGCATATTACAACTTTCAAACACCAGCTGCACTGTCACACTTTGTCTGGCTTGTACTGTTTTAACAGCTTGATGTCTACAATTCAGTATTGGTACATATTGCTCTTTATTTGTTTTTAATCAAGAACAGAGCCAGGACAGCACTGAATCTGTCTCCTGGCTTCTCTTGTGAGTCTGAAGTTCCATTCTTCACAGAAAGTGTCTGCTGTTTCCCTGTATTATCAACCCTGACTACAGACATTATTCGAGGTTTAATCTTATTTTGCATCCAACCTTTAATAATACACTCTGTGATTCTGTTCAGCAGGTTGTTAATTTCTGAGCTCAGCAACCCATCAAATTACAGAGCCAAGACTCTCTACAAACACCAGAGGTGTTTTGATTATACGCAGAATGGACAGATAGAAGTGCATTTTGACAAAAATTGATTGAATCATGGACTCTACCTGCCTTTTATGCACACTTATTATGACACAAAATAAATGGTGTCAATTCTAGTCTTCCCTTGATTTGGATTTGCCCCCTTTTTAATGGCTTTAAAAGGTGAAAATGGATAGGGAAATGTGAGAAATGTTGGCACCTCGCGAACAAACAACAAGTTTAGCTAAGAATCCATCCAATCAACTAATCTCAGAACTTTTCGTATGAGCTCCAAGCTTTGGTGTCCTGACAGTGTCACAGTATGTGGGCTTGCTATCTGAACAAAAATGCTCAAAAATCAATCAGCTTGGTAGTCAATGAGCATCTCATCTGTGAACTTCAAAGAGGACATCACAAAAGGATAATTTTAAAGGGAGAGGAGAGAAACAACCTCTCTGAAATTCATTCCTGGACAATCAATACATAAATAAAGAGAGTTATATTTTCAAAGCAGTGACACTCATTTGATACCTTAGTTCTCTCTGTTCTGGTAATTCGATTAGATTCAATTTTATTGTGCAGAGTACAAGTACAGAGATAACGAAATGCAGTTAGCGTCTAGTGCAAAAAAGCGCAATGTGAACAGTATATGACATAATAGTGCCGTGTAGCCAGTGTACAATTAGGCAAGTGACATGGTTCACAGTAGGGATACGTACAGTATATTAACAGTAGCCTAACATTATAAGAGCAGAATAAATATGGATATGCAGTATGGACAATATAGACAGATAGCTTGTACAGGTATGTGCAGTGTATTATCATTTTCAGAGTAGCAACAATAAGTGTGTGCAATATTAACAGTATAGACAGATATGTACAGTTGACTGAGTATAATCTACAGTATTATATGATAGCTTTAACATTATAAGACCAGTAGAATATTGGGTTACACTTTACTTGACAGTATCGACATAAGAGTGACATAACATTGTCATAAACGTGTCATAAACAAGTCATACACGTTTATGACATAACGCTTCTGCTATTAAGTGACATTCGTTTTTTGTCATAACAAATTAGGGTTAGGGTTAGGTTTAGGGTTAGGGTTAGGGTTAGGATTAGGGTTAGAGGTTAGGGTTAGGTTTCATGTGTCATGACAGTGTCATGTGTTCATGACAGTGTCATGTCACTCTCATGTCGATACTGTCAAGTAAAGTGTTACCGAATATTGGTATGTACATTTTGTAATATAAATAGAATGCTATTGGGTGAGATAGTGTAGTGCAGAACTACGTCCTTGTTGTCCCTGACAAGTGGTCCATGGTGCAGCTCAACAGGCAAGGAGGCGTCTGTGGTGGTGGTAGTGGGAGAGCCAGGTTGTTGTCGGTGCACTACATTGAGACCAATCACCGTTGTGTTGTGTGTAAACTTGATATATTTATTACTATAAATTATATAATACTCCATTATTATTAAGTTATAATACTCAATACAATTACATCAATCCTCCTTCTGCTGAGTAGCCTAGAAATCTAGACGCACCCTAGCAGCAACAAATTACATTTGCTGCCAGGGCTAGTCTAGCAACTCTCCGTTGGCTTGTGAGCTTGAAAAATTAAACTTCTATCAGGCCAATCAAATCGTGTATAGAGTCGTTAGGCGGGCTTAACATAATGATTAATGGCAGAGTTGCAACGGTTTGGCTTGAATTCCCTGCTACTTAAAAACAAAGAAGATGTTGCTGTTGGCGAACAGTGTGACACGAGTTAAGCTTTTTTTAAGTTGGCAAAAAAAAACACTTATAAGTTAAGTGTTTGATGAAGCCTGTTTTTATTGGTCTGTGTTTTGAGGACTTGCACATTTGAAATGGCAATTTCAAAATGAGCTATACCAGCAATTATATTGCTTGCTGATTAAACTGCTGTGGTCCAATAGATGGATGCAAAGAACAGAATATGCTGTATTTTCTTTCAGTGCGATCGTAATTGCATTAACAGATCCTCACAGGGGAGGCTGTTTTAATACCCTTATTAAAGATATTTCCCTCATGGTAGGGTATTGCTTTCGAGAAAGGTATAAGGACATAATTTACACCTATTGACAGATTTTTTATATACAGCTGGATTATCACTGAGATCAACAACTTGAAAAGCCTTCCATACATAGCAAAGATGAGGGATTTGTGTGTGTGTGTGTGTGTGTGTGTGTTTGGGGGGGGGGGGGTGATAGTCAATGACTGGCAGACCATTTACCCAATTAAATGAAAACGTGGGTAACAGTGAGGGAGCAGAGGAGACAGCAAGAACTGCTCAGAACTTCTCCCTTCTTGATTGGGATCTTGAACGTTTATGCGGCTCTTCTGAGAGAGAGAGAGAGCGCACCATAATGAGCTCTCCTGTGAACAGTGTCACATCATCTGGGGCTGCCCCCCTTTTTCTCCCTGCAACAGGAAAAAGATACAAATGCAGTTGTTTGGGCCCCTGGATATGAAGAATTTTCATGTGCCATTGTCTTAATGTTCTGCCTCCCATAATTCCCGAGCACACACAGCAACAATACAAAGGATTAAGGAATATGGGTCGTCTTCATCAGCTAGGCAGCGTTTCACAAGCCAAGTGCACAGAGAGGAGGATACTGTGAAACCTGTGGTTAAATCAACCGTTCACAGTTGTCCTACTTACATCTCCCAAACAAAGGCTTCACCATGACAGAATGCTGCTCGCTTTTTTCCCCCCGCACTCTTTCTCTCGCGCTGGTTATGTAATGTTAGGATGGTGTACAAGCACATACTGCTACACACACACACCACACACACACACACACACACACACACACATACACACACAAATACTCAGACTTGAACTCACACAAAAATTGACACAAACATACCCACACATGCACACACACACGCACAAAGAGTATTCACTCTCTGACACACTCCAACACCTCGCCTCGGCTGAACGGAACAGCTGTGGATTATACCTGGGCACGGCTGCCGTGAAGTAACTTAAGAGGCACAAAGCAGATGCGTTTATTAGCAGGGATTGCTCCTCTGTCACTGCCAGGGCCCTGGGGAGCCCCTTGCACATCTGACAGCCATCTCCAGCATCTCCGCAGTCCGCAGTGCCATAAAGGTTGACGAGAGTGCTCTCTTGAGAAGCCAGGATGATGCATTCGACAACAGGACGTGTTAATGCTGGTGAATAATTGAAGAAGTGCACGGGATGTTTGACTTGGTGGTCCATGCTAAGCCTTGTTTAATATGAGCATTAAGACCAGCAAAATCATATGATGTTAGAGGGGCTGCTTGAAAAAAAGATGCAGTGGTGGCGGTATAGCATTGATTTTATGCATATTCATTCCAATTTGCAGCTAATTGCATGTAAGTCTAGGCATCTTGCAGCAAGATCTGACGGCCTTGATAACGATATTCTTTATATAATTTTATGTGGTTGCATTCCACATCATTTCCACTACATCATCAGCATCATACCATGCCATATGACAACATGCAAAAGCTAAAAATGAAATCCATTTGTGATGACTTTAGAGACATGTACTTTAATAATTGTAACTTACCTGGAATGGACAATAAAAACAACATGATTTTTGCACATTTGAGAAGGTAGACGCTGTTTTACCATTTGAACTCATTGATCACTGATTCCTGGTTTATAACATCTACTTGTTGAAATAACAAATATGTCTCTGCCTTTTTCGAATGTATTTGTCTTACAGTAAATACCTCTTTGCCCATAATCTCTGTCATATAATGTCTACCACTAAGAGTTAGCAGTACTTAGGGTTGTGATGCTAAACAACAACCCACTGACTGTACCAATAAATACACTACAAATATATTTTTGTTTGTGTGTTGTGACACTTGTTGGCTTCCCACTGATCAGCGTAAGTGGCCTTAATGATAAGTAAATCATATCTATTTCTATTGTTTAAATGTTAAGCCTATAAGCGGAAGTCATTCTCGGGTAAAAATGCGTATTGCACTGATAAACAACAAATCCCTCCATTCCCAGTGATGTGTATATGGCTACCCTGCATTCAGCGTGGCCTGTGTGTCTATGTGCTTTCACAGCTTCTCTGTTCCCTGTGTTTCCCTCGAGCGGTTGGAGCGTCAGGATTCGTTTAGAGTCTGATGCACCCCTGGTGGAAGTTCCTCTGTGGAGGAGGCTGGAGGAATTCCTTTCCCAGAAGGCCCTGGGGCAGTGAGTGAAGTTGGTATTGTATGATTGTGTAATGGTCAACTCAGCCAGGCCCCGTATTGGAACTAATTCCAAAAGATAAATAGACAATGGCTTTATCAGGAAGCAGACAGGCACACTCTGCCATGCAGTTCCATTGTGCTCTGCAGGGCCCCTTTTCTCTGCCCCAGACGTTCTGGAACATTCTCCAATTTTGCTATTTTTTAAAATCAGTATAATGTGGTTCCACTCAGGCAAGGAAACAGCCATGAATTAAAAATAGCCTTGATTGGGATTGACTCAGCAGTTTGTTTGAGGGAAACATAGGAGGGTGGGACGAGAAAGTAATCTTGCCAGTAATGACACAGAAAAAATATTAGACTCTTAACGAATGTCAATGACTTTAGGTTGTTCCATTGACCTGCATGAATTCAATATGTGCACATAGGAATGTGTTACTTGTTGTAGGTCTATTATTACCTGATTGTCATGAAAGACTACTTTATACTTAGTTTATACAAGTATATTCTTGATACATGATAGCCTACTCTATATTTTGTGTAGTGTAATTTAAGTTAAATATATTCATCCACTTCACAGTAGTTCAGTGGAGAGTAGCCTACTTACTGTAAAACACTGAGTGCAAAGAGCACGGAGATTTGCTTGAATGATTCATTACACTGTCTTTGCTTTGACACGTCCCTGTTGTATAGAGACAAGAAAAGGTGAAAACAAAAACAATGGCCGCCTGGAAAACACATTAACCCAGGGATCACCAAGGTTGTTTGAGCATGCACGCGAATGATGAATTTGACACAGAGACTCGTGGCAAGGTGGTGCTGTGATTCTTGGGACGGAGCCATCCTCCGTCAGGTGGGGTGTCGTCTGTGGGAGCCGCTGTTATGGAAATCTATTTCCAATATCCGGTGTTTAATGTTGTTCACATTACCACGTGTCGGCAGGTTAATAACTGCATTATCTACTTGTTCAGCGGGCAGGATTCCGCGTAGACTCATTACCCTCTGTTTTGTGGTTGACTGCCTTGTTTTTAAAATCCTGAGGTGTTCTGTGATCTAGACAATGTAGCACCATCTCCAGGGTCTCTGCTTTTGGAGTCCTAAAGCCAATGATGAAATTGAGTAAAACCTTAAGAAGGCAACCTGATATATCTCGCGTGGCCACAAGGCTTTGATTAGTGATGCGATTCTCACAGCTGTGCTATTTCAGCCTATACCTCACAGCAGATCCGCCGGTGCTGTCGCAAAGGAAATTCAGCCCAAACAATAGACCACTGTATGCACAGTTTTTTTCTTCAGCTTTGGCACAGATCTGAAATGCTAATTAATATCATCAAAACAATACACAAAAAATCCTCACTGCATCAGCCCATTGTTCACAACAGAAAAGGCGCCGTTCATTCTCTTTACTGAAAATGAGTAAATGTTGAAGCACATTTTATGCATATGAAGATTTATCTACAGTTGGCTAAATAATAAATCGCCTAAGCCCTCTTGCTCAAAGTGGATTATGTTGCTCCTCTGTTAAGTGGTAAGGTAAAGTCATGTATGCATCTTGTCCTTATGTAAATCATCAACATGAAATGGTCCAACAAACAGCTATAATCTGTCTATATTCCAGAAATGTTAGCACTATGGCATTGGTCCATAGGGAATCATCAGGTGTGTCGGCCAGGGATGGTAATCTGTGGTCAGACAGAAGTGACAGCATGTGCACTGAGCTGGAATGAACTCACATTGCATTGCATTTTAGTATCTTCTATTTTGCCATCCAGTATTCCCTTTCCCACAGACTAGTATGTTGTACTGGTACATTTTCAATGTACAGAACTCTCTCTCTCTCTCTGTTTATCTTTACTTTAGGCTACAGTCATTTTGGTAAGACTCTGTGGTACATTTGTTGGCATGCTTCAATTTGCATTGCCTGTTGTTAAAGTGTTAGGCTATAAGAGTAATAAGGGTGAGCAAATGTTCCTTCATACTTTTTTTTTTATTATGTATGTACTGTATTTATATTTACCACCAGTGTGGATGAGGGTGCACATCAATACATTTCATGATATCAGTGTGTTACTGTAATAAACATATTTTACTGTTCTTCAGAGAATTATTAGACAAAACAGTAGTAACAATGAAGTAATACTTTAGTTAATAATGAACAAAAAGTCAAATGGAAAAAAAGTGCATTGGCCAAAACCCATAGCCTACAAATAGAGACACTACAGTGACTAAAAAGACCAAGTCCAAAACCTAAAAGTAATAACAGCTAAGACCTGGCTTGCCTGAGACCAAGAAGAGACAGCTCAAGGAGGTCCCTGATTTCCTACTTGTGTTTTACACTTTTGTAGCCCCATGTTACTGAAATCCCTGGAATTAAGCAATAAGCCCCAAAAGGCCGTAGGTTACACTGATTTTAGAACAGCTAGCTGTTCTATAATCAGTGTAACCTACAGACTCGAGTGGCTTATTGCTTTTCTAAAAGGGTTACTACATGTATCAGGCAAGATTTCATTAAATAAAGGCATAGCATCGAGAAATGCAGATAATCATTCTTGCGCCAAGAAATATATTTCCTCTATCAAAATCGTTGTATGGTGTATGTTTGTGCTGGATTTTACAACGGCATCGAACGCGATTCAGCCAATCAACGACCGAAACTATCCGTTTTAGAATATCTAATAACGCTCCATTTATTATGCAATGCAGAATTTCCTGGATGCTAATAGCCCTGAGATGATCCGTAACTCAACAAAGAATACAATTTCCTCACCTACCATGTGTATCTGTTATACCCTACATGGTCCACTTGTAGGGTGAACAACCTACCCCACAGAGAAAACTGTCTATACCCCCACATAGCTAACACTGCTACAGCTGTAATACACTGACTAACACAAACAATGAATTTTAATCCAGGAGGAATGTATCAAACTATTTGCATCACAGACAGGAGTCTGCTTTGTGTTTTCTCCCCTTCATTCTTATGACTCGCCTTATGGAAATCTTAAGGGCAGTGGTGATGTTTATGTATGATGTGGGGCTCTAGCTTCTGTTTGGCCCTGGCAGGCAGAGTAAAAGTGTGTGTGTGTGTGTGTGTGTGTGTGTGTGTGTGTGTGTGTGTGTGTGTGTGTGTGTGTGTGTGTGTGTGTGTGTGTGTGTGCGTGCGTGCGTGCGTGTGCGTCTGTCTGTGTGTACTGTATGTGTGTGTGTGGAGGGGAGAGAGGTGCCATGAGAGGACACCTCGAGTCACTTGTGCCCCAGGGCCTTACCGCTTTATAGTATTTGCAGCTCTGCAGGAAAGAAAACTAAAACTAGCATACAGCGCCCTCCACATTTATTTGCATTCAAGGTAAAGATTAATAAAAAAATAGTTTACATTTATAAAAATCATCTTTTGGTGTTGTATCTTAGTTTCACAATAGGAAGAAAATCAACCTGGAAGGGAAGCAAATTTATTATGAGAAGAAACCAATCATGTCACATATTTTTAACAAAAACATAGGTGCCACAATTATTGGTAAAAAATAACTCTTCATCTTCTCCTGTAACATCTCACAACGTTTGAGGAAAGAAATCAGGGGATCTGAGAGCATCCTTCTTTACAGAATATCTCCAGATTGTCCAGATTTCTGGGTTCTCGTTTGGGTATTCTCCTCTTCGGCACATTCTGCTGGTTTTCTATGATGTTCAGATTAGAGAACTGAGATAACAATGTCAGAAACCTGATTTTGTGTTCAGTAAACCATTTTTGCATTGATCTGGACATACATTTTGGACCATTGACCTGCTGGATGATCCAATCACGACCCCCTTTTAGTGTCTTGGCAGAGGCATCCAGAATATGATTTAAAATGCCCAGGTATTTCAATGAGATCATTATGCCATAAGCCTTAATGAGGTTCCCACCCAGGGCTTTTGGATGAAAAATAGCCCCAGAACACCACAGACATTCCACCATACATACTCTATACTTAGCATGGGGTTCTTTTCAGTATAGTCATTCTATGCATGCTAAACCCACCTGGAACGTTTGTTGGCAAAAAGCTGAAGTTTCTTTTCATCTGACCATAGAACACAATTCCAGGCAAAGTCAGAGTAGTTTTTGGCAACTCCAGTCTGACTTACTGAGGTAAATACACTTTCTCTTCACTTGAATTGTATATTCTTGGGCATATATAACTTGGGCATATATAACTTGGGCATTTTATATTTCTTGAATTTCCCCTTGGGGATCAATAAAGTATCTATCTATCTATCTATCTATCTATCTATTTTAAACTTTAATGAAACAGGAAATCATGGATTACTGCTTGGAAGTTCATAACTCTGATTACCTTAAAGATGCTGAACATGAATTTCAAAAAAGTCTCAGTTATGTTTTGTTTATACAATTTTCTAAGGGTGCCAAAAATTGTGGGACTTGTATAACAGAGGCGAACTGAGCTAGCGTGCTAGTTGCCCATGTAAATCCTCACAGCCCTAACCTTAAGAACGCTTCTAACCGCTGAGTTGGAAGCCTGGGCTTTTAGCTCAGTGGTTAGTGTTCGACTCCCATGCCGGTGTGTGTCGAGGTGGTGGGTTCGAGGGCCGTGAGCGGCGGGCGAATTATGACCTCTGTTACACTTGTATTTCTGTTAAAAATGTGTTTGTTGGTGAGGATTTTTTTCTTCTAAGTATAAATGTGCTTCCCTTCAAGCTTGCTAACTAGTGAAACTGCTTCAAAAGCTCAGAATGGCCTCTGATGTATTTGCAGAATGGTATCATTGATGTTCATTAGATATGTTCCAACAGAGTACACAAGTCTTATAGTAACTCAAATTAATGGTGGCAAATGTCTTTGGTGCTTGTAATTCAACAATCTTCAGGTTTTCCCTCATATCACATGCTTAGAAAGCAGAATAAAATAATTTAGACTTTTTTGTCCACAAAGTGTTTCTTTCAGCTGTGCTTACCTCATTTAGACAGATACAGGCAATAGATAGATAGATAGTGAAGAATGCTATTAAAATTGTCTCCTTAATCCCAAATGGAGACACAGTTGACCGAGTAGATTCCAGTGTAGTTAAGAGCAGGTAAAAACTTGAGGCTGGCTTGCGAAAGAATAGTTCTTTATTCTGGATGTAACAACAGAGTTCTGGTAACCCTGTTGTACACACAGCACAGCACAGTGTTGCAAGGTGAAGCCAAGGTAAGAAACTGAAGCCAAGAACTAGGAAACTCCTGGCTAATTATAATACCAGAATATACATTCATGTCTGGGGTCAAATTGAAGGGGGGTGATATAGCCTTATTCAATTAAGATGTCTCTTGTGGGGAACAATTAGTTAGGTACACCATTTGCTATTGTAAAGTGACAACATTCTGTCTGCTTACTGTACAATAAACGTCCTGTCCCCACAGTTTCTGAAGTATCTTAAACAAAGAACCAAAAGAATGACATACAGAAAACCACTAAAATCTAACAATCCCCCCGTCTGATCATAAATCAACTACATATATGATCACAATAAAGGCAAATACAAACAAATCAAAATGATCAAACAATTTTAAACAAAACTTAAGATTGGAACTCATTGGTAGGCGCGAAAAACCTATTTGTAAAACAACCTCTGATTTTACCAATTGCAGAGGGGAAAAAAACAAATGAGGTAAAAATTCACCTACTACCCTGCAAATTGCAGCGGCACTTGCATTCCACAAGCCAGAGGGGCAACTTGCATCCTTTCTACTCATATGCTTACTGAGTTTTCAGTTATCACCTTAATGTCAGTCAGCTAATTCTAACTGGGGCTATATGTGGTGTTCTTGTAGTCAGGTAACTGATATTCAAATCCTGAAAATTGCATAAATGGACAGTAGGAACAAAGATTTCCATTAAAATCTGAATGATTCCCAATAAACAACACTCTTGTGTCAGAATTTCACGTGCTACCCTTATCCGCCAGTATAATGTCCAGAGCCATTTTGTTCTGTAAGGCATTAATTGAGGATAGGGCTTCTATAGTAAATGACAAACAAAAAAGAGCGGCAGTATACTAATGCTCACAGAAAATTGGAAAAAAAAAACATGCAAATTAAGTTGAAGACAAGAATCTATCAAATTATAAAAGGGTCATATCATTTCATCAAATAGCCTAAGGTTCAGCATCATGTAATTTCTAGGACAGGACTCAAGGTTTAGCCATGGTCGTCTGAGACTGCATGAGTTGCTAACAACGTGTGGAATGGCCCTTCCCAATTAGCTTCAAAGACTACTCTGAGTGGGTTGTTAATCATCGCCCAATGGCCAGGTAGGGAGTGTCCCCCGTCAAGATGCTTGTGACACTCCATTGTCAACTGATGGCCTGCTGTTTTGAATGTTTTAGCCAATTCAGAACAATATGCGCTCTCAATCTGATCCCAAATGTACAATCGCAGTACACAAAACAAGTGAAGACATAGGTTTTCCAGTCACAACTTCAAGCGGGCCAAGCCCTGTCTCTTTGTTGTTGGTAGGACTCATACTGCACACGACCGGTGGCAATGGCACAAACCAAGGAAACCCTTCCTGGTGGCCTTTATCATAACTTTCCTTCAAAAAATGATTAATTCTCTCAACTCCTGTAAAGGATTGTGGGTGATGAAAACCATGGGACGGCCATTGGGAAGTGGCAACCTCTGCACAAACAGCTGCAGTAAAACCCAGGCTATCCATTTTAGGCAGCGTCTGACATGCTTGCTCAATCCACATATTAGCAGGCTCAACAGAAGTGGTCACATGTTGTATCTTGTTAAAGATCATTTCCTCGCCTTCAACATCACAAACAGATTGGATGTGGTTTGTAACCAGCAGAATTTGTTCATTTAAACAAGTTGGCATCGGCTCAGATCGCGCACATTGGGCACTCCTTATTTCATCCTGAGCCTTCTCCACCTTTAGCGACTTCTCCTTCTCTGCTAAAGCAGATATTTCAGCCTTAAGCTCAGACAATTCTCTCTTGAGCGCATCAACCCTTTCTGCCGCCTCCTTCTTCTCGGCAGCCTCGCGCCTAAGCATGGCTTGATTCAAGATGACTAAAGACAATGGCAGCTTATTTCTATCGGATAGACGTTGCATTTTCCCCCATGCTCGCTGCAAATCGGCCAAAGGCCACAAATTATCATCATTCACAATGCCATATTTCATTTCAATCCTTTTCTCGGTCTCCTCCATCCTGAGATGACCCTTCAAAAAATGTCTCACCGTTGTAACTATTTCATCTTCACTAACTTGGGCCGGTGCCATCCCACCTTTCTCAGTTGTAGGGATCTGGCTGACACAGGCCCTATTCCTTTTACTGAACATTGTGTTAGTTAGTTAGATGTTAAAATGAAATGCTAGATATCCAACAAGATGTTAGTGGTAGGCTACGTAGCCTACTTCAAGCATCACTGCTTACCCTTGAGATGTTAACATTAAAACAAATTGTGTTTCCCAACTTGTGACGCGTATAACAGAAATGACATTTCACACTTCAAACTGAGCTGCATTCTCGGCCAGTCTGAAAACTGCGCAATTCAAAACGCTGTGCCCTGATCAATAATCTCCTGTCTGATTAGTGCTGTAAAGCGCACGCAGGTTGCAGCCTAGCGAAAAATATTATCCGGCACATGAAAGACTCCGCCAAAAACACTATGTGGATACAACAGTAACTACAAAACTCTATCATAGAATGAACATTCCTAATGATAGCCTCTAACTTAGCGACCGCTATAGTTAGCCCGTGCACTATTAAATTTCTCCCATCTTGCTGCGTACAATATGCCCGTCCAGCCTCGGCTGACGCCACACCAAATCCATTCAGGATAAGACTTGTACGCAGTCTTACAGCCCAGTGCAAAATATTAACAAGCACATAAAAACCATGCACTATGAAATTTCTCCTGCCTCGCAGCGAAACAATATGCCTGCCTAGCCTCAGCTATGCACCACACCAAATCCAGTCATTCTTTGTTGCAGCCTCACACCCTGCACCATAGAACTACAGAATAAGACTTGAAACACGGTCTTACAGCGCAGCGGGAAATACTAACAAGCACATAAAACAGTAGCTACAAACTCTAACTTAGCCTTAAGCTACAGTTAGCCTCTAATTTAGTCAGTCACCACTACTAAATTAGCCAAGAGATAAAAAACATCTCAAAACATCCACAAAATGAAAAAAAAAAACAAAAAAAAAACAGAATGCAAAGCTCAAAATGCTTAAACAGGCCTACGACGTCAAAATAGTTGTATACACACAAAACATGCAGGACTGTTGGCTTCTAGACAGCTGCAGGCAAAACTTCTTCTTGCTCAACCCACTGGTACACTCTAGTCAAACTATAACCCAAAAACAGCAAATTTCTGTTATTTTTTGTAGCATGAATAATTAAAAACGACTCACCGTTGAAACAGGTTGTCCTCTTCAGGATGAATCTTGTTTCTTCCTTACTTCACGTACAACTGGGTGGACAACACCAACTGAAGAATGCTATTAAAATTGTCTCCTTAATCCCATATGGAGACACAGTTGACCGAGTAGATTCCAGTGTAGTTAAGAGCAGGTAAAAACTTGAGGCTGAATAGTTCTTTATTCTGGATGTAACAACAGAGTTTTGGTAACCCTGTTGTACGCACAGCACAGCACAGTGTTGCAAGGTGAAGCCAAGGTAAGAAACTGAAGCCAAGAACTAGGAAACTCCTGGCTAATTATAATACCAGAATATACATTCATGTCTGGGGTCAAATTGGAGGGGGGGGTGATATAGCCTTATTCAATTAAGATGTCTCTTGTGGGGAACAATTAGTTAGGTACACCATTTGCTATTGTAAAGTGACAACATTCTGTCTGCTTACAATAAACGTCCTGTCCCCACAGTTTCTGCAGTATCTTAAACAAAGAACCAAAAGAATGACATACAGAAAACCACTAAAATCTAACAATAGATAGATAGATAGATAGATAGATAGATAGATAGATAGATAGATAAAAAGACAGGCAGATGGATAGACAGGCAGTTGGATAAAATGAAAATCCATTTAATAAACAAAGAGCAGTGCAGAAGCTTTATCTTTTGACTCATTGGGAGATTCAGCTCATTCTGTGTAGTCAGTGAGCCAGGTGCCATCACACTGCAAACCACACTCCGTCTTAGTTGTTACTGCATAATGGTGGGTGACACATCCAACTACTTTAGTGCTAAATGGGGGTGTGAGGAGGACGGAAAACTCAATGGCTTGAGAAAGAATTTACATAAAAAAACAAAATGGTGTCTGTCTGGTCCGTGCAACAAGCCAGAGAGGCAAGGTCAAAACAATGTCCTACCGGCATAACTAGCATAGCATAAAACAGACAGAAACCAGACCAGAGTTTGCCTCAGGGAACCCACTTTACCAAATGTTGTTATTTAAAGCAAATCTATGCATGTCTTTATGGGATGAACAGTGGCCTCCAGTGTTAGGTAGGATGTCATCAGCTTTCACAAAGCATTCAGCATTACATACACAATCAAATCATCTGTAGCCAAAAGTCCTGAATTATGAAAATATGGAATAATTGCTATAACTATAACATTCTTTAAGTGGTTACATTTCACAAATAAGTATACACCACCACAATATTGTCTTGTTTCATGTAATTCCTTGGGTTTAACCACAACATATAAGGAAAACAACTGTATGAATGAATGATTGAATGAATGAATGAATGAATATACAGGTGCACAAGAAAGTGGTCTGATTTTGGTGTAGCGTTCTTGTTCCAAATGGGCACTAACATGTTTGTACTGCATCTGCCACACAATGGGCATGGACATGGATTGAATACAGACTGCATTACACTTACGCAAATGAACGGTACGGATAATGTATGGATAAAAGCATCTCCTGAAAATAACAGAAATATAATGTAATATCAGTTATTAAATGGGAGAGATTGTACACATTCTGAAGACCACTCTTTCGAGTGTTTACCATGACTGAAATTATGGACAAGCCTTGACGACTCTCCCCCCGACATAACATCTGCATTAACCACCCACTATTGCAGGAGTGGAGACCGCCGCGCACAAATATGAAGTGACAGGTTCAGCCACTGGATTTTCAGAGCATCACGTCATCCTGAACTCTGCCTCGCCTTGATGGGCCAAATACTGGGTAGCTCAACTGACCCCAAAACAACAGGGTGAGCCAAATTACAAACATAAGGGACAGCTTGATGGCTGTTTCTGTCAAGAAACGCTGCTCATGTATCACATGCAAACAGAAACACTGGCACTCTCCTCCATTCAACGCCCTCCTCTGCGACCGTGTCAACTTTGCATGTAAACACTCACTGTTCTCAGTGCTGCTCACAGGGCCCATGTTTAATTTTGTGCTCACTACAGTACATCTCCCTGGTAGTCCTCACATCCAATAAGCATCCTAGGAACATGATTTTGTTAAACAGCTGCATTACAGTATTCCTCAGCATGCGGCACGGCCATGTGTATTTTATTTATTTGCTTACTTATTTATTTAGAAGGGGTATGTTGTTTAGATGTCAGCGAGAGGACAACAGAATGCAGATATATTGTATTTGTTTGTCAAAGCCTTCCACGCCATCAAGCTGTCTGCAAACCTGTTTGTCTGATAACCTGTTTGCCTCTGATTTTAAATGACACGGGTAAACAGAAGGGAGGAGGGGGGCAGTCACAGGGAGGTGAAACTTTAAGAGATGCCCTTTTGTACCATCCTTAATGTCAGCGACTGAGACGACTACAGTTATTCATAGCCTCAGGGATATAAATGTTGATGTCCTTTATGCACAGCGCAGCCCAAACCTTTGTTGACACAAAAAGGGCACTGGAACTAGGAAAAAATAAGATAAACCATTCCCATAGTGAATCGGTAAATATATTTCCTTGTACTCATCTCAGGATTGCAAAACATGACATGAATGTGCTACCAGGTAAGAATTTGCATGGGATCGAAAGAGAGCTATCTTTAGTCTTTCAGCCATGGTGTAAAAACAATAGCCATCGTATGCAGTGTCCGAGTGCAGCCTTTCCTTTATCATAATGTAGCAGAATGGAATATTTCCGCCCAGTTAGGGCTCCCACCAAAGCTAGCAGATAATTGGCCAGCCCATTAGTGGTTTTTGTACATAAGCTTCAGAGCGATAGAAAAAGAGAGTTGCGACACTC
Source organism: Alosa sapidissima (assembly GCF_018492685.1). Lineage (NCBI taxonomy): Eukaryota > Metazoa > Chordata > Actinopteri > Clupeiformes > Clupeidae > Alosa > Alosa sapidissima. Next base: position 24,588,175 of record NC_055972.1, on the reverse strand, counting down.
TTTGAAGTCGCCGCCACGTGGTTCACGTACGCTTCAACAGTTCCAAACAGCTCTTTGCGTGTAGTGTTATTTCAATGGGATAGACAGCAGCAAGTGCGTTATTAGACGGGAAACATTACAACAAAACAAAAACGAGTGTTATTACGTGTTAGCATGCTTACATTATAGTGTCAATTACATATTGCGAATATAATTGGTCTGCAACATCGATCTAAAATATGTTCTTTGGTAGTTCTAACATTGGACGTTTGTTTCCTTGCTGGACATAAGCTGTTATTGGATTCCTACATTTGCCTGTATCACGCTACATATACTTTACTTACATTGTCAAAATGTAGGCTATGAATTTTGTATCCCTTTGTGTGTGGACATTAGATCCAGTGTCCTTCTCAGTTCGTTTGGTGAGATGAAGATGAAGATAAAGGTGCCCAGACACCACCACCCCCCCCCAATCTACAGCTTTGATCATTGTAAGACTAGCAATAAACGTCTATCAAATATATAAATAGCATTCAGTAGCCTAACAGCTTACATTTTAAAAGTTTCATCAATGCATTAAATCTGTTCAGTTCTTTTAGAGAAATAGCATAAAGGTGGCCTTGGTAGTAACATTTTAAGACAAGCCATAAACATGTCAAAAACACATAGGCTAAATAAGAATCAATAACAACTTAAATGTGAAAAGTTTGATCAATACTGCAAGACACCCACTGTTTCAATAACACACTAAGCAATAAGCAATCAACTTTTTCAATAAAATACTTATAGCCTAACTTATATTTCAGCCGCCTGGTGAGACTACAGCATGAAAAGGATGACTGATACATGTTAGACTTTCAATAGAATTTTTATCAAGTTTTCAATATGTGTTTAAAACAAGAACAAGAACAAATGCAAAAAAGACTGGGAGGAAGGTATGGTGACACTGCAACATAAAAAGGAGGTCTGACACTAATTTAGGTTTCCAAAAAATAAAAAGATTTCAGTATCCAAAGTTTAAACAACAATTGTGTGTGAACTACACAAAAGACACAACGTGGAAGGGATGGATAGCTCTCCATATACTCTGTACACCTCTAAGAGGGACATGGTGACATTCTTGAATTTCCCCTTGGGGATCAATAAAGTATCTATCTATCTATCTATCTATCTATCTATCTGGTAAGGAGGATGCAACACATTTGGCTGGAGTCAGGAGTGTTATGGGAGGTGTGGAAGATGCTGGATCAACACAACTCCATTTGTGTAAGGGCCCCATTGTGTGGACCTCAAACATAAAAAATGATCTTATCTGACCATTCCAGTCATATATCGCACACCCTTCTTGTCCTCTGCATCCTTGGTCCTGGATAAGCAGAACAGGCACAGTGGAGAATGGAGGGAGAGAACAGAGCAGGTAACACTCAGTGTATACTTGGGACAACACATTAAGTAAGTAGCAGAAACTTAAGCAAGAGTTTTACATAGGCTACCCATATACACAGCCAACTATTTGCAAGGCTGGTTGGGGGTGCCACAAGTCCACACAACAACTATAACAATAACATGAAGAATGTTGGGAATTACTTTGAGTGATCTATGCCCTATTAACCTGACTACACTTTTCAGTTATCCAAAAAAAATACATTTGTCCTACTTACAAAGATCACTGACCTAATGAAAGGCAATGCCCTCGTGTCACGTCAGTCACTTCGATGGAAACTTTGCTATGCATTTGACAAATTACTTGACAGACAAAGCAATCAAAATTATTACACCAAGAACACCAACACGAAATGTAAAATTACTGAAAACTAAATGAACTAACCTGAAACCGATTATCAGTTGGAGCAAAAACTCCTACTGTAGGCTACTATAAAGACGCCACTGTCCCACGACCACGCTCTTGCCACACTCGCCTACCGCTTATGCCACTGTCCCGTTTGGAACAGTGATAGTGGCATAGGACTGGGCTGGCAAGGGACACAAGAGCCACGCACCAGTAACAAAAACAATAACTTATAATAGTCTAGGTTTTGCTCCTACTGCTTCCCCTGAAATTCATAACTGAAATCCCCTCTTTCACGAGTCGTGGACACTAGCTTCATGTCATGTTCAGGCCACGGTTACCATGCTGAATGAACTGTAATTTTTCGTGTTCCCCTCATAGCATGTCTAACGTTAACACTATTATGTCAATGAGCTGACTAGCTAACGTAAGCTAACACAATCAATCAGGTTTGATAAATATAGCATTATAAACATAATAAAAACCTGTTGACAACCAACCTATCATCTAAAGTTACCCTACTACAATAGGCTAACCAAATGTGTTTTGTCTGAAATTCATTTTTGACGTAGGAACATTATCTTTAAGCTAACCTCTCTCCACATCAAGGTTTGCAGGCTAACTTTTAGCTTCGAAATTTCGGTCAACATTTAAGCTATAAATATCAGTTAAACAAGCAGCACAAAATCCTCAAAGAACAATACCAGTATCTACTAGTGTAGTTGGTATAGGAAATGCATATGCCAATTGAAAAATCATCATACCTTTGTCTACTTACCACTGAGCAAAGCAATGGAAGTGAATGGGGCTAAAGCCGTGAATGTCAAAGTTACGAACTTACGAGCTCAGCATAACGCGGAAGTAGCCTAGAAAAAGCGCCGCCATTGTTTCCTATGGAAGTCTATGGGAGTGTCGCAACTCTCTTTTTCTATGGCTCTGATAAGCTTGGTGACAGCCTTTCTGACGAGCTGGTTTCTGCTCACCTGATTTCCGCCACTCACGCAGCTTGCCTGTGGATTCTCCCCCTTTGTCTGCCCAACGCTTGTTGATGGTAGTGTAACAAGGTGATATATAGGAAGGGCCAAGGGGCCAATCACAGTAGCCTGACTACGCCACCCTAAAGCCTAATGCGGAATCTTTAAGAGCTTGTACCGCTTTCAGGTTCGTAACTACACGGTGGAGACATGAATTCCAGAAAAACAATATTTATTAAGACAAAGGTTGGGAAGTGGAGATCTGAGGGTGGCAGTTATGGAAGTCCACACAAACATCATAAAAGGTTCACCTGTTACACAGCAAAGGCACACAGCAAAGCTATAAGCAGCACCCAGAAACACCACACGTGTGCTTAGACTAGACCTCACTCAGAGCCACCTCCCTACTAAATAAACATAAACATTTTTTTTTTTTAAAAAGTTACAAACAAAAGGACAAGACAAGCAAAACAAAAACCAAACATAACAAATAACCAAAGCAAAACCAAGACAAGACAGCAGCACGACCCATGTGGCCCATCAGCATGACTGTGCTGCCTAAAAGAACAGAACACAGAAGATTAAACAATGAACAATATGCATAACATAAAACCACAAATGTTTACGGGGAGACAGCATACCTGACGGTAGCAGACAGGGGCTACACCAGTGGAGTCTACATTGCTACTGGCTGCTGCCCCTCTTAAGTAGCACTCCACTGATGCCAGATTGATTAAATGCCTATGCCCCGCCCCCTTCATTAGTACTTGCAGGTGCTATGGGGAAATAGCAGGCAGAGAAGGTCTACCTGCTACAGTAGCAGCTGCTATGTTCCTCAGCGTTTGTCTGGATAGTAGGAGGCAACTTCTATCTACTGAGACTGTAGTTGATTGCAGCTAACAGCTGGACGGGGAATAACTACAGCTTCTGTGTGAACGCTGCTGTTTTGCCTACCGAAGTTTGCCTGTATTAGGCCTGTAACTGCCCTCACGTCTCACCAACACGAGTTCCTTATTGCTGCTACTCTTTTATTGTTTCGCCTGTAGCGCTAGCTTACTGCTTGTACTGTTTGAGTTGCGTTAGCGGCGCATATGAAGATGATCTGAACTGATATAAAGTGACTATAAAAGCTAGCCAGCTGTACTCCTAGCTGGCTAACCTGTACAAGCAAAAGGTCTGTGACGAGCGCTATTGTTTTTGTCTGTGTGTCGGATGAATGAGAGTCGAGTGATTTATTTCTTTTCAGCTGTTTACCCATCCCCTGTTGTGTTTTTGTCGATTTCTGTCCTGATTTGTCACTGGCAGAAGGCCCTTCTTAGGGCTGCGGATAACCAGTGCCCTGTATTTGTTACTTTATGAACTTTCTGTTATTCTGTGTATTTAGTTTTGTTTGACTGTGGTGTTGTTAACCCTCTCTGTACAAATTTCCTTGTCCCTTCCAGGAGCTGAGTGCCTATGGTGGAGGGGTTGCTCTCTTCGGGTGCTGTGTCTTGTGCGGCGTGCCGCTTTACAACACGGGTGCTGTGTGTGAACCATTTTGTGTGCGTGTGGACACGTGTGCTGTGGTGTGACCTCTCTATACCTCTCCATAGGTAGGCCTCAGCTCCAGTGGACCCTATCCTCCTCCTTCCCTTATTGTATGTCAAGTGTGAATGGGGAATTGTGTTGATTGTTTGTTTTTATCTTTTGTTAATAAATTAATTTTAACGAATGAAACCACGTCTCCTTGCCATCAGTCAACGAACTTGAGTGCTTTCTGTCTGAATCTGGTACTCATATTTCCCTGGGTGAAATCCCCAGGGTGGCGTAGTCGCAATGTCCATGAGTTTATACCCCCTATTCGTCCCATACTGCCACAATAATCATCTGTGCTATGTGAGTGACTGACATATCCTCTGCTTTATTAAAGTGGCATGATGAACTAGACATACTAGGTATTCAACTGCTGCTGCTGTAATGATTGGCATGTTTCTGCTGCACAGTGTTGGCAAGAGTATAGATATAGTCCCTCCATTTATGTTTAAAATAGAGGGGTCTGTGAATTGCCATCACCACACTACAGTATATAGTTGAGCATATGGTGAACAATTTTTCCTTACTAAGCCAAAATGTAACTGCTGGGTCATATTTCTACAAAGTAAAATACTAAATGCTGTTTAATGAACTCCATTAATGTAATAAACAAATCACATGAACGATTATCTTATGTTTATATATTTTTTCGACATTTATGTTGTTTGCATTTATCACATAACAAACATCAACATTCATCAGTCACTCACTAAGCAGCTGTGGCTTTGACACGTCAAGCTCGATGAGCTCAGCAGCTGTCGCAAATCTATTCCAATCCCTCAAAAATTAAAGTTAAAAAGGGGATTATCTCAGCAGTTTGTGTTGGTCCCACTTTCAATGCATTAAAAACTTAAAACAAACAAGCGGGCCTTTGTGAGATGAGACAACTCAGGCACAAGAGCTCTCAGTGAAGATGGGGTGTGTGTGGGTGTGTGTGTGTATTTAGGGAGGGGGATGGTGGTTAATCTTCGAGCTCTTTGTATGCATTCAAAGACATTCTTGATGATACCCAAAAGTCAATGCAGGGGGAGCGATGTATCCTCCAATGATGCTTATCTAAGACTTTAGTCTGCCTTTGCTAACTCTTTCGTGGTTCTCCAAACTTCAGCTGGCATACAAATGAGTATGGTATCATGTAGTGAGGCTCGCCTGCCGTTGCCTCATGTGGTTCGGCCTCTCTTCTGCCGTCTTCTCTGGGAACAGATGTAAAGAGTTAAATGAAGAATGTTAACAGTTATTTTAATGTTTTTCTTCCCATAGTTATCTCTTTCTCTAAAAAATGAGTGTCAGAACAGTGATTGTTGATGAAAGTCCAAGTGCACAAGTAGGTACAGTGAGTTTTAAAAACCTTTACACTGCACTTGGAAGTCTTGTCATACACAGATGTCAGTGAATTCGGAAACTTTGCTGACAGCAGACAGCTCCAGCCAGCCTGACACTTCTCAGGACGCTGACAAGTTCATCTGGTCTCCAAAGCCTCGTTTATAATTAAACAGAACAACTCTCGAAAAGCCCGGCCGTTTCCACCACTGCAGGAAACATGTGCTCGTTGGGGTGTGAGAAGACCACTGAAGCTCAGGGACAGCTCTCAGGCCTCAAGCTGAGTCTGGCGCTGGTGCTGGGGCTGCACTCTGGCAGGAGCGGACCTTGGATCAGTGTGGGCCCGGGTCTGATGTCTCTGCAGTCCGACCAACAGAGCTTTTTAGAACATACTCTGAAGACTGCCATAGTTGACAAAGCTAAAGATCATAGGCGTAAAATATGGGGGAATGGGATGGGTTGTAACTCTCCGAATAATTAGAACTGGCTGATGGAAACATGCCAATACCCTATACTCAGGGGAATGGATTAGCAGTAGCAACTGAGCTGGTTTAAATGTGGCTACCATGGCTTTCAAAGTAGCAACCTTGTGCAGTGATACACCACTCACAGCACACCTGACCTGCTTGGAGTTCTCCCTGGAAGTCTTTTTCCTTATACACATCCATTATCTGTGATGTGCATTGGAACACACTGGATCCAGCCAGTCTCTATAACGACAATAACTATAAACATACAAACCATGTCTCTGTAAAGAGAATGAATTGACTATGTACAAGGTCAATTCTGGCTACTATAGGAAGCCAGTGAAGAGTAGCTAAGAGAGAAGTTACATGTGTCTAATTTGGAAAGAACCATGGCCTGGACAAGAGATTGTGTGTCATACTGCATGAAATAAGGTCTGATCTTCCGAATACTGTACAGTATAAATTGACATAACTTTGTGAGGCTGCATGCTCATAAAAATTGAGTTGATCATCAATTATGTCAACCAAGTTATGTGCCGTTTTAGGTGGGGTCAATGAAGATTAATCAAACTGTTGGGGAACTAGCTAACAAGATATTACTGGTAGAGAGTGAAATAAACATCAGGCTTAAAAGTAAAAGGAGCAGCTTGAAAAGTAAGCAGGACCCATCCAGTTTTACTCCACAATGCATATCGTTGATAGAGTTTTAAATTCATATAGTTCACTGTGCTCTGAGTCAAGCATGGTTTGGTTTCATCTCCTATAGGTTCCATTCTGGTGGTTATTACAGGAAAGAACAAATCTCACTCCACTTTTGATGTAAGTGTTTGTTATGGAAACAATTCAAGTTTCTCAATGCGCTGAAAAAAGACAAATTAAGTCAAATTTTCTCTTTAACTGAAGCAATGTCACCAGTATTATCACTTTTATAACTACTAACAACATGGTAAACAGTAAATTGTTCTAAAACTTACTGTTTACCATGTTGTTAGTCGCTTTGGTTAAAAAAGCGTCAGCCAAATGTAATGTAATGTAATGTAATGTAAAGAGAAATGCATACTTTTACCAGGCTTTTCCTTAACCTGGTTTTACATGCATTGGTCTATGTCACACTCTTTGAGGTAGGCCTACAGTATAATTTAATGAGGAATGACTAGGCCAGGTTCTCTTCGAGAATTTGCTTTTGTTTGAGTAGTTTTGTTTCCAAAGTCTGTGTCTTTTTTATCTCACAACTTTTGTACATCTGAAACAAGGACCTCTTCATCATTCACACGCTGCGCTCATTTCAGCCGCTTCAGAGGTGAAGGGATAGTGTTATTGTGGATTTAAGATGAAGCATGAAATTCCAGTGCATGTGGTGGCACAAGGTAACTGAAGCATTTCAAAATATTTGGAAATGTTGTGAGAATGCAAATAGTTCTGCTCTCTTTTTTTGGAGAGAGAGAGAGAGAGAGTGAGAGAAAGAGAGAGAGAGAGAGAGAGAGAGGGCCAGGGATTGGAATTCCCTGACTTCATCTCTTTTCATCGACTCCTAATCAAGCGGACAAGCCATGTGGAAACGCGACTGCACTGATTGTTGGGCTGGAGCGGGGTTGAAATTCACGGGAGTATGCAGTTGCACTTAATTGCATATTTGCCTGCTCTTAGCAGGCCATGTGGAAGACAATAACAGGCGGGCGGGACATCACGTAAGAGGGGTGTGATGGGAAACTGCCATTGTCTTGACAGCAGTGTGAGTGAGGGACCACTACTGGATAACCATATAGCGGGTGATTGGGTGTCCAGGAATGTGTTTTTTTCAGTGCATATTCCTGCAGACTGTATTTGGTGGCATCACTATTGCCTACTGCCTGAGATATGTTAATAAGGATCTTTTCGAGGGTTTTCGACAAAGAAATTAAAAAACGAAAAACCTTTGTACACTGACATTGAGCTCACAGTGAACAATCAAACTACTGACTGAACAGAATCTACATCATTGTTGATGTGTATTAGAGAAACATGACATGGCTATATAACCTGCTGAGGCATCAACAGTGCAACCTTCACCTACACGCCTATGTAAAGTTTCTGCTTTGACTGTCAGATTAATTTTAAAACCACATAATGAGGGGGAACTGCTGTTAAAGGGACACCAGGCAAGCCTGAGTGCTTTTTCTCTATGAAGCTCCCCCTAGCGTCTGTACGTGTCGATACGTGTGCGAGCCCTCGCTCGGTCTGAAGCTCTTTTCCTTTTCTTTGCATCTTCCATCAAGCGTTTTCGTTGCTTCTTCGCCGGCCATTACACACACGTTTGCAACAATCGCTAGTCGGGTTTCGTTAGCCTGCCTCTGTGCTGGGGATGCAGGATGTAAACTGATCCTGCTTCTTGCGATGTCTCAGACTTTGTGAGACTGAAGGTCGTGGGTAGGACTACACCGAACTTGTAAGCGGGATATTCTTCCTACAGGCAGTAGTGGCGGGCGAGAGAGTCTTCATTCGCCCTGTAATGAGCAGAGCCGGACAGTAACGAAGTACATTTACTTGAGTACAGTACTTGAGTACAATTTTGAGGGATCTGTATTTTACTTCATTTTTGGGGAGTACTCATGACTTTACTCAAGTACATTTGAGAGGCAAATATTGTACTCTTTACTCCACTACATCTCTATCCATAACCGTGAGTATACGTTACTACTTCTAAAAAAAAAAACTCCATGGTCAGATTTAGATAATAGACGAAACCATGGACGAAACAATGGATGAAGACGCAGCAGGTCCATCCCGGAAATGTGCCAACCTGTGGCCCCACCTCGCCAGACTATTTAAATTTTCAAAAGTTAATGATAGTTTTCGCTTCAAGTGTTTCAATTACAAAATAGTATTTTGTATTTGAAATACGTATTTTAAATACATGTATTAGAAATACTGCCCATCCCTGGCAACATGGTAAAAAGTTGAAAATGACTTTTACTTTCAATTCCTTTTACATTCTCCAAGGTATTAACATTAACATTTTTCATAACTCCATGTAGGATGTTTCTGTACATAAATGTAAGTACTGTGGCAGTAGTAATGCAATATTTAGAAAATGTAGGCTACTCTTGTACTCAAGTACTTTTAAAAACAAGTACTTCAGTACTTTTACTTAAGTAGACATCTGACTGTTGTACTTTTACTTGTACTTGAGTAAAATTTAGCAAAGGGTATCTGTACTTTTACTCAAGTAATGAAGCTGTTTACTCTGTCCACCTCTAGTAATGAGTCATTTAACCATATACCGATTTACGAAGATGATTAATTAACACGAACACGTTGCCTGGTATCCCTTTAAAATGTGTTGTTACTTTTCAACATACCACATACTCCTTTAACATTACTTTTCAAGCAGCAGGCTGAAAGTCTACTGGATTTACCGGAAATGACACTAACAGGGATCCCTGTCTATCAAAGAATAATGAAAATGTCATTTTGTGTCTCTTCATAAATAGAGTCAGGGGGACTCACGATTGGGAAATGTTTCCAACACTCAGATTGTGATTGGCGAAAACTTTGCGGTAACTTTGAAATCATTGGTCTAGCCTATCACATTGATTAAGGATTCCCAACGTTACCTTCTAAACTTAATAAACTGACAATAAACCACATTGGCAGTCAGAAAACAATGTATGTAGGCCTACATTTGGTGTGAGTTTGTAGCCATTATTTCAAGACATGAAATACTGTGGCTAGACATGAGTTTGAAGACATTATTTCAAAGTAAAAAAAAAAAAAAAACTGGTGTTGCTTTAATGAATCAAATTACTGAATGATTTTACATGTGAACCCAGCAAGACTTTATCTTCATGGTTTAAGTCAGCGTGTGGAAATGATTGGTACCAGTCAACTGATTGAAATCCAACACATTTGCAATGCATAATTTTCATGCATTGTGTATCTGCTGAATGTTAGTCCACTCAAAGTACATTTTGATGTTAAGCATGCATTATGTATATGATATTGCAATATCTTTCCCCAAATTTCACCCTTTTATTTTATCTGATTCAGAATAACAGAAGGGAAAAGTATGACTTCAGCTCTCTAAGGCTATCCTGTCAGTAAGATTGCATAAAACATGCCAGGATCTTGTAAGATCATTTAGAGCTATTTTTCTCTGATGGCAAGACCAGGCTTCCACGAATAGATCTGTCAGAATGGGGTCTAAACATTCAAATCCTCCTCTCACTTTAGTCTGTATGCACCCTTGTACTGATACACACACTTACTTGTTTCGTGCGTTGCAAATCAGTTTTAACTTTACATTTGTAAATGGTGCACTACACCCTAGACTCCTATTACTTTAGTTATTGTGTGTTCTTCAAATTCCCTTCTTATCGCTTCCTGAAATAAATCACTAAATTATCATTCTCATCCATCTAGTACAATCACAGAGGATTTTAATATTTCTTGACAGGTTAATCAGCTATGGTATAATCAGCTAAACTTTGGCATCAGATATTAAAAGGAATATCTAAAATCTGCACATAGTCACCGTACAGTGTCCCCCCCACTCATTAAGCCTCCCCACATTTATTATTGCCAGCATTCGAGAAATTGTTTGAGCCTACTTGTCATCTTATGAGGGCAACTGCAGCATAACGATACTTCAGAAATACTTACCTCTGCATTTCAAGAGCAGGTTTTGGACAGCTGACAGGTTTAAATTATTTGTGATATTTGGACACAACCCTTCATTTTGTTTCAAAGAGGGTGCCAGAAGAAAGAGCCAACAAATGTGAAATACGGAATATCAAGCCTTTACTTGAGGCACTGTTACTGATACCTAGAGGGTCATCATTTCTAAGTGCCTTTAACCAGCTGAGTTAACAAATCTATTTGTGTATGCAGGTTTATTGTGCATTATGCAACACTGTGGAATACTTTGCATACCTACTTGGAATTTAAATCTATTTCTGATTCTAACTCACACTAAAGTACACTTACAAAACACAATATTTTGTTTAGCCATTTTGAATTTCAACATTTTCATTCCAAAGTCAAGTCAAGTCAAGTTTATTTATACACAGAGGTCATTCAATGTGCTTTGTACGACTACGACGGAGTATTAGGGCCACACATGAAGAAAAAAAAATATTTTTGCCATGGCGAGATTAAACTCGACATGTCGACATTAAACTCGACATTTCGAGAATAAAGTTGAAATGTAATGTCGACTTTAATCTCGACGTGTCGACTTTAATGTCGCCATGTCGACATTAAACTCGACATTTTGAGAATAAAGTTGAAATATCATATCTACTTTAATCTCGACGTGTCAACATGCTGACATTAAACTCACAATAGGCCCTATTAAACATAGCCTACACAGTTTAAGCTATGTAGCCTACACTAATACACAATATGTTACATGAAAAATGGGCTTCAAATAGGTGTTATTTCAGATAGATTGCTAGATTGCAGATATTCAGATAGATTGTGTCTTGTCTGTTAACTACTCATTGCCGTCATAGTGAAGTGCTGTCTCGCGGTTATGGAAATACCATGCACTATGCCGTTTAGGCTAAATAGCTAGAAAAATATATGTATCCAATGATATAATGTTTCAATACAAAATGTTATTTCACTCTGTTTTACGTGGGCCACTGCACATCCAAATAACTGCCCTTCATGACCCACAGGCCGTCACTCTCCATAGGATAACATGGCTAAACTCATTTTTCTAAAACTGCTTTTCCATGTCTCACCTGCAATACGTAGCCTATAGGAGGCTAGAAACACAGGTATAGCCTAAGCATATATACTATTTTGATCCCGGGAGAGAATATGTGTGCATGCACTTTATTTATGCACTAGGCTATGTGTGCATATGTAGGCTACTAGCCTACATGGGGTGGTCGGGAGGACAGCTTCATTCGTCCCTCCATAGACATTCAGCAATAGGGTTTTGCATCCATTACAAACAAGCAACGTGAAAGTCTAGGATTGGGGAGAGCGCCTAGTATGCAGTTGAACCTTTAGATGAAAAACAACACTTTAATAATGGGCCTACAATAAATAAATAAACTGCTAATGACGTTTAGGCTACTTTTGACCATCGCATTTATCGCCTGTAACTCCGTGATAGGACCTACTGTAACAGCAAAGTAGCCTATTTGGCTGAGCAACGTAGGTTAATATGTTCTATGTTTTGTCCACATGATATAGTCCTATGTCTAATCATTGTTGCACTCGAACACTCTGAATCATTGTTGCACTAGTTGCATTGTTTTATTCGTCCTCCCTTTCAATCGTCTCGAGCGGTCGTTCTCTCTCCAAACTAACTTTATTCTCAAAATGTTGAGTTTAATGTCGACACGTCGAGATTAAAGTCGACATGACATTTCAACTTTATTCTCGAAATGTTGAGTTTAATGTCGACATGGCGACATTAAAGTCGATCTTACATTTCAATTTTTTTCTCGAAAAGTCGAGTTTAATGTCGACATGGCGACTTTAAAATCGACATGTCGAGTTTAATCTCGTCATGGCAAAAAAAAAATGTCCTTCATCTGTGGCCCTAATACTCCGTCGTAGTACGACGGAGTATTAGGGCCACACATGAAGAAAAAAAATATTTTTGCCATGGCGAGATTAAACTCGACATGATGACTTTAAAGTCTACATGTCGACATTAAACTCGACATTTCAAGAATTAAGTTGAAATGTAATGTCGACTTTAATCTCGACGTGTCGACTTTCAAGTCGCCATGTCGACATTAAACTCGATCTTTCGAGAATAAAGTTGAAATATCATATCTACTTTAATCTCGATGTGACATGCTGACATTAAACTCACAATAGGCCCTATTAAACATAGCCTACACAGTTTAAGCTATGTAGCCTACACTAACACACAATATGTTACATGAAAAATGGGCTTCAAGTAGGTGTTATTTCAGATAAATTGCTAGATTGCAGATATTTAGATAGATTGCGTCTTGTCTGTTAACTACTCATTGCCGTCATCGTGAAGTGCTGTCTTGCGGTTATGGAAATACCATGCACTATGCCTTTTAGGCTAAATAGCTAGAATAATGATATAATGTTTCTATACAAAATGTTATTTCACTCTGTTTTACGTGGGTAAGGCCACTGCACATCCAAATTACTGCCCTTCATGAATAACTGCCCTTTCACAGGCCGTCACTCTCCATAGGATAACATGGCAAAACTCATTTTTCTAAAACTGCTTTTCCATGTCTCACCTGCAATACGTATAGGAGGCTAGAAACACAGGTATAGCCTAAGCATATATTTTGATTCCGTGAGGGAATATGTGTGCATGCACTATGTGTGCATATGTGTGCATGTAGGTAGGCTACTAGCCTACAGTACATGGGGTCGGGAGGACAGCTTTATTCGTCCCAGTCTTTCAGCAATAGGCTGTTTTGCATCCATTACAAACAAGCAACGTGAAAGTCTAGGATTGGGGAGAGCGCCTAGTATGCCTAGTCTAGTGCATAAGCATGAAGTTGAACCTTTTAGATGAAAAACACTCTTTAATAATAGGCCTACAATAAATAAATAAACCGCTAATAACGTTTAGGCTACTTTTGACCATCGCATTTATCGCCTGTAACTCCGTGATAGGACCTAGCCTAACAGCAAAGTCTGAGCAACAGAGGTTAATATGTTCTATGTTTTGTCCACATGATATATAGGCCTATGTCTAATCATTGTTGCATTCAAACACTCTGAATCATTGCTGCACTTGTTGCATTGTTTCATTCGTCCTCCCTTTCAATCGTCCCGAGCGGTCGTTCTCTCTCCAAACTAACTTTATTCTCAAAATGTTGAGTTTAATGTCGACACGTCGAGATTAAAGTCGACATGATATTTCAACTTTATTCTCGAAATGTTGAGTTTAATGTCGACATGGCGACATTAAAGTCGATACGTCGAGATTAAAGTCGATATTACATTTCAACTTTATTCTCGAAATGTAGAGTTTAATGTTGACGTGGCGACTTTAAAGTCGACATGTCGAGTTTAATCTCGTCATGGCAAAAATATTTTTTCCTTCATGTGTGGCCCTAATACTCCGTCGTAGCTTTGCATACACAAAAGCAATCAGTAGTAGCAAATAAATCATAGAAGGGGAATAGTCAAAGAATAATTTAAAAGGTAAAAATATCATGATAAAAAAGAAAGCATAAAACCCACATCTGCTGTGTTCAAAAGAGTTCCATATTTCTGTGGACACGGTGTGTGTTCGAAACAATGGACTGAAGATGAGATTTTGTTGATCAAAGATAACTTTTTTTTTCAAAGATGCTGGTTTTCCTCAGCAATCAAACTGATATACCAATTACTGCAGCTCATCATAGCCAGCAAGGTATAAGTGCCGGCTCCCTCTCAGATAATTAAACTAGTTTGCACAGAAGCTCCTCAGGAGGCTATGCTTTAATCTGCACCACTTCAAGAGACGATAAACAGAACAAGAGAAAATAAAACAATGGTATTTATTCAACTCCGTATGTCGAGGCATGGAATTTTAAGTGTGACTGAGAGACCAGTGAGGCTGAAGAATGACAACAACTTGTGCAGTTTATGACAGCTGCTATGAATGTGTTATGAACTCACCCGTCAAGTAAAGTGTTACCAAACAATGTTACCAAAGGAAGTCTTTCACGTACTGCAGAAGCCTGTCATGTATGGTTAAGTAATTCAGACACTGTTGGAGGACTATGACGAAATGTATAAATGTCAAAAGGACACTTATTTGGTGACAATTATTGAGAAAAACACTGCTTTCATTGTGAGCTGTTGGTGCAGACTGAAGAACTGTGTTTAATAAGGGTTTATTGTCTCTACTCTGATATATTTGCTGAATGGTATCATTGATTTTCATTAGATGTGTTCCAACAGACTACACAGGCGTAAATAAAATTAATGGTGGCAAATTTGTGGTGGTGTTTGTTATAAAAAAAAAAAAAGGTTTTCTACCTCATTGGGAGCAACAAATTAAACTGCTTTTTAGTTTAAAGGTTTATTTCCGCCCAGCAGGATTTTGACAATTACTCACCCCAAACAACCTATCCATTTAGACAGAAAACAAGTACTGATCTGAATGCTGGTAGTAAAGAAACAAACTAGCTCAGACTAAAGACACAATGACAGACATAGGCAGACAGAAAGAAAGGAGGCCCTATCTCATGCCCGTCACATTGTGTCCTTGCTAGTTTGTGACCAAACATAGCTATTATCCTCACATCATTTGTGCACATTGTCTAAATAGCAACTTGTGCACCAAGGGGCATATCGGTGAAAAAACAAGCTCAGTACTCAGGCCCATTGATCACACATTGCGGTAACACTTTACTTGTCAATATCGACATAAGAGTGACATGACACTGTCATGAACACATGACAGTGACGTTGTGACGTTCATGACAGTGTCATGTCACTCTTATGTCAACACTCTCAAGTAAAGTGTTACCCACATTGTTATTTTGAATAGCAAAATGTCTACGCCACTGACCAAGAACAACTTGGTCTAAAGTAAAAGGTGCAGTATTTCACTATTATTTCGAGAGCATATTATCAAGACATTTGGCTTATGATCTGCCCAGTGGAGAGACCCAAGCAACGAGTCCCAAACAATGTAATGTTAAGACTGTGCTAATGTGCTTGGCTGAATGTCCTTAGGATTTATTTACTCATTCCAATGTAATAGGGGTAAGTATTACTTTTTCCCCTAGTCAGTCAGTAGCCTGGAGATTTCAGACCCAAATCCGAAAGATTAAGGGTCTGGCCACGTATAATGTAATGGCCCAACTCGAGGGGCGGCACCAAGCATGCATTTGAAAATCTCACTGCACGCAATTGGATAACACTATACGACCAATGTTTACTGACTGATTCCGGACCTCGACGCAATTAGATAACACTATGACTGTCATCTGTTTAGCTTGCCTCTGGCCCGCCTATATCAGATACACAGATGTGATTGGTTCTTCGCGATGCAAGGGACATCATTACTCATTGCCAGAGTCTCTCGCTGAGCAAATTGATATTGTGCTCCCGCGAGAACTCTGGATTCCCAGGGTAGTCAGTCAGCATTGTGAAAGTAAATAACTAAATGTTATATGTTAAAAGTTTTTTTTTGGTTATAACCTTTAAGCTCAATATGTCCAGACAAGTGCAGAACGTGTGTGTACTTTTCTTGTCATGCATACACACATTTTTTTCTTAATATAGTTACTGTATATATATATATATATATATATATATATATATATATATATATATATATATATATATATATATATAGATAGATAGATAGATATAGATATAGATATATATATAGACTTTATTCTTGCACTGTTGGACTTACTCATTTGCACCATCACCATGACACTCACTCAAACAGAGCACACCTTATATACCTTACCTTACCTTACTATGCACAGAGAATCACAGGCTCAGTCCCTGCCTCAGTCATTGCAAGCACCTCTTGATTGATTAATCACCCACTATGTGGATACTGTTTTTAGAATTGATTTAGATTAAGTGTTATTTAGTATAATTTGTATTTTAGTATATTTAGTGTATTCTTTATCTTCTACTGTCCTTATTGCTTAGTTGTGTTTTTTATATTATATACTTTTAATTACTTTTTTCTGCTGTTAGTGAATGTGTGTGATGTCTGTATGCTACTGAGACCTTGAATTTCCCCTGGGGATCAATAAAGTATCTGTCTATCTATCTATCTATCTATCTATCTATCTACACCTTTTTCAGCAAACCGATACACATTCTTCTGCAGAGATGCATTCATTCACCATTATAAGCAACATGTCATAGTGAAAGCCTCCCTGCATAGTCTTTAAAGGGAATGGGAGAAGGAACTTTCATTGGTTCGTCCAAAACACACCCATGAATAATTAACAAACCTTTTTGAACCATGTGCCTGCCATCTGATCATTTATTCCGCTGTCAAACTAGCAAGAGTGGACTTGGACACACCCTAAATTTACTTAAACATACGCTTCAAGCCACACATTTTAGATGGTCAGAATTGGCCCCAGAGAGACAACTTACTGAGTGACTGACTGAACAATCTGAATGAGGCCTGTGTGATGTCATGCTTCTGGCACCAGGCATTATGATGAAGTGGACTAATTCAATAAGAGATGGGAGTTATCATTTCTGAGACAAAGGTGTTACTAAATGGCCCTTTTAAAAATTCACGACTCTGCAAACCACCTGCAAGTTTCCTATTATGTCCTCACAAAGGCAAACACCCAGCTGGCTGACAATACATCACTGCTTTAATAAAAATCCGTCCTGCCATTCTTCCAGAGAGTGGCAAAAAAAGGTGATGAATGAAAATTTCAAATTCCGATTTGGCCATATCCATGATGAGGTCATTCAGTTGTCATCTTTATAGCTTCACATGGAGGAAGCAAACCTGTCATACATAGGGTTTCCTACAAACCTGAAAGGAGGAAAGGAATATTAATCAGTTTCAGAAGTTGTTACTACAGTAAATAGCATTCTAACAGGGCAAATAAACATCATAATTCACCAAGTCAGAGAATGTCTGAGTGATATTGGAGCCAGGTGTGAAACACAATTGAAAATAAATGCAGTATGCTTCAGACCAAACGCATGAATAAATATTTCCCTGCTCCGATCTCCTAGTCAGAATCAGTTTTCATCCAGCAAATCCATGGAGATTAATTCATTTGACTAAATTCCTGCTCAATGGGAGAAGTTTGCTTGGCAGTGGTGCTACAAACAAAACCACCCCACTGGGAAAGCTGGCCATACTGGAAACATTGGTCTTGCCATATCTGGAAGATTGAAAACATATTATATTATATTATATTATATTATATCATATCAATGGAATATATTTCATATGAATAATCTTATACTTGTGAGACAAATCTGTCTGTTTTATATGCATAATATATTGATATACATCATGCAGTATACTATATATAGTGTGTGCACATTAGTGTTGTGCTCAAATTGGTTTAATTGTTTTTCTGTCCACATGCCAAACATGGTGAAAACCTGCTGCTACTGATTAGTTTTCAGCTGTTGCCCGGAAAGACAATCTTTTCCTTCTATTCCTGCAGATTAGCTGTGATCACCTCGTAGCACACATCACTATCAGAGTGTCATCCAGCTAATACCTGTCTTTATCAGGCTCTTGGCAAATGCTATGTGCTTTAAATATAAACCCACATGCATTCAATAAGTAGCCTATAAATTAAAAGAAAATTTTATTTCCACAGTTGCTGTATGTCCATTACCACAAGTGCTCAAGTTGTACTGTAAATGTCATCCTTCCATATCGGATAAACACCACCATTATAATGCACATAAAAATATTTAAAAAACTTGGTTTCTTTCATATACTCTTATGTTAGAGGTATTTGATAATAAATCTTCAACACCATCTCAATGACTTGCCCAATGCTCTCCATTCCTGTGATAGTTTTGGATCTTTCAAGAGGGATCTAAAGGCATATCTGTTCAGCATGTACTTAGTTGATTAAGTGTTTCTTATGGTTCTTATGAGTTATGGTTTGTATAATATATTATAGTATATTATAGTATTTGTTTATTTTCATTGTTTATTTTCATTAGGCTATTGATTTCATTAGGCTATTCATTATTAATTTAACTATTATATTTGTTTATTTGTAGGTTGCTTTGGACAAAAGTGTCTACCACCATAACCATAACCATAACCATCTATGCAACATTGACTTCATGCAACTCTTCATGTTCAGCAGCATATGTTCTTGGTTCTGAAGTATTTCACACAATGGAAGTCATTATTTACTCACATGCTTAAAATTCCCCTTAGAGAATCTAAAAATGATGAGCAATTTTGCTTACAAGAAAGATCTGCTCAAGCAAACATGAATCTGAATATGTAACTTCAGGAATTGCCTTCTGGTGTTAAGAAGGTTTAAATTTGATGTACTTATATTTAACATGGGCTTTCAACAATGAGGTGCAATGAGAGGGAAGAAATGTGTCAATGAAGCACATAAACACCTTGTATGATAATACACATCTGGTACTGTTAAAACCGTTGTTAGACCCCAGTCATGGTGCGACTGGCTGGGGCACATGCACCGTACACCGGCGACCCGGGTTCTTTCCAGATCCCACCCCGACTCTCTCTCCCACTCGCTTCCTGTCATTCTCCACTATCCTGTCCCCCCAAAAAATCCCCCAAAATATACTTAAAAAAATAACAAAAGAAAACACTGTTAACCACCAGCCAACAATCAGTTAAGACACCGAGCCAACATATGAGGAGTGAGAAAATTAGAATCCATTTCCTGCAACCTAGCTACACTTTTTAGGGTATCAGCGATGACAGGGACTGAGAAGTGATGTAACAGGATTACACTGCGGCTCCATTATCCTCCAATCACTGGTGATAAATGTCACTGTACATACTTTTGCATAAAGGTCATACCTTTTGAAACATTTATTCATAGTAAAAACCCCAATGGTATTTTTCTGGCATTTCCCTAAAATGGGTTTGATTCATCTGGGTCAACTTAGTTACACCTGTACGTCACAGGAAATGTTAAATCCACGCATATTTTTTTTGTTTGTTGGTGTGTTACGGGTCTAACCCCTGTACTTACCAAGTGCTACTGGCAGCCATAGGAATGGTTATTTTCATAAGAACGCCATGACACACTTCTTATAAGCACAGTTGAGAGACAGCAATCATGATGCCATCAAAATGCTTATTTTGTTCCAAGGCTTTTTGTTACAGGAAGAGGTGAAAAAAATCAGATGATGGAAGAAAAATAGACATGCCCCTAGACTTGCTATATACAGGTCAAACAGGTCAAATTATTGAGCTGTGTATATGCAGCAAACAAACACAATATGGTTTGTTCAGTGTTTTCATTCATGAACACGTGAATGCAATATTTGTGTTTGTGTTTATTTATTTGTTTACATATTTGTGAGTAAATGGAACTCATCAGTACATACCAACCAGCCATTTATTGCTGATTCCGCCCATTGAACACACTAGCATTAAAGTGTCCTATAAAGCAGCAAGGGGGCAATCACTCAAACTTTTGTTTACAATTGTCTCAACCCGATAGCCCCACAGCTCATTTGGGGATAAGAATGGATGTCTTTAGAGCTTGTGAAGCATTCCCTTGAAACACCCTTTGAAATTACACGGGCCCTTTTATATATAGAGAGGTTTTACGCGAATAAATGGCTTAAATGGAACAACAGTCAATCTCCCCTTGGCCCAATAGAAATAGTCTTAAGGACAAGCAGCCTCTGAGTAAGGAAAGAGGATGAACACAGAGGGATATTATTGTCTTTTTTATTGTCCCTGAAACACAGGGCCTGTTCTGAGAATAATGTCACATATCTTTCCTGACAAGTCGTGCAGGACAGAATGACAGAAGGATCTGAAATTGATTTTGCACAGATACTAAAATAAACAAGGTCATATTTCGGTAGAGCTAATAATGCCCCCCTGCATGGGCTGTGAAATCTGCTGCCTAGCTGGGAGAACAAAACGGGCATACAGTAAATAAAAACAACGGCTCTTGTTATGGTCAAAATGGAAAATGTGAATTGTCCTAACATGGACTAAAAGAGCCCGAAAGATGGCAATCCATTGCTGAAGAGTAATTTATGGTGTTGATTGTTGATGTGGGATCTATGGTGTCGCATCAGAAGTTGAATAAGTGTCTGGATTTTACAGGCCCTCGTTGGCTTGGAACTATTCAGTTTGAAGCATAGCAAATTCAGCAATTGTGGTGTGCAAGACAGCCAACAGGCCAGGCAGACGCAGCTCAGTGGAAATTGGAGATTGCTTAGCTTGCACTGCACATTGCACTTGACATGCATTTGGACGCGTTCAGTGGAGAAGGATCTAGAGCTTTCTTTCTTTGCAATGTAAATACATTTTTTGCTGACAAGTCATTATTTTTGATACTGTAGATTAAATATCTCATTTTACTGGATGTGCACCATATTACCCCCCCAACCCGATATACGCACACACACATACACATAATATAATAGCCCAGGTATGTTTATGTCCATTCAGGGAACACTGTGTCATTTCCTGTCTGTGTGACGTCAGCACTCTCTGAGGTGAGCAGGGGGGGGCAAATATGTGCTAAATGATGTTCCATGTTACATTTGTCAGGCTGCCTGTTCTTAATAACAGGTGGGGTCCCATTACAGTACGTAAGGGACAATGTATGGAACGCTGGTCATTATCCGGAAAATAAGTCCTGACAGGGTGCCAGTGGAGAGTTCCATACATTATCTCGCTTATTATACGGCTACTTCCCAAAACGAAAAAATTAACTCCACATTATATGTCTCTTTACATTAATTTGTCGTCGTGGCTTTTGCTGAGAAACAAATAGTATCCAAAACACGCTGAACTTACATCAAACATTCCTTAGCTGTTTAACAGTTAGTTCAACACAGCTGATCAACCGTCTGCTTTCACTTTTGAATGATGTTCCATTGCAAGAAGTGACTGGACTACTTGTGGAGTGATATGAAAAACATCAATCAGAAGCACAAAACCTGTTGCCATTGATAGTGGTAACTATATGTTTCAGCGGATTTATTTTTGGCTTTTGTAGTATGGATACAAAATTGCCAGTGGCTAGACTTTTTCTTTGTGTTGTGGTGTATTGTTGAACCATACTGTGTCCAATATAGTTGTACTGTAAAGTGTTATTGAATTGAATTCATTATGATAAATGTTTTTGCTGGATTCAATTGTATAAACTCTTTCTCACCAGAGATGGCAAACTCCAATGATTTGACCCAATGCAGAATGTGGGAATACTCCCAATATATTCAACATTTTATGTTATTGAGTGTAGAAGTAACCATGGGTTTGTATTACAAGGGCCATTGTCCCCGAAGCAACTTGGGGTTAAGTGCCTTGCTCAAGGGCACAACAGTGGAAGCCGGGAACTAAACCCACATCTTTTCAGACTATGGCATGCTAGACCAGCTCCTTAACCACTATGCTACCACCCCCCATCCATATAGCATAGTATGCAGAACGTGTTTATTGACATGTGCAGAGTGTTACTGGCTTAATACTCTTAATGAAAACAAACAAAACAACACATCTGTTATGTTTACCATTGAAATGCATGCAGCCTGATTGTATTATGAAAATAAAAAAAATACAATTATTGTGATTATTTCACAGATATGCCTTTTCTCTAATTTACAGTTTAATGCACTACTAGTCTTATTTGAGTCATGTCTATTGTGTAAAATCTGTTTGCAAGTTACAACCTTTCGCTGGAGATAATTTATAAAGTATGCAACTACACAGCACAGTTTTGAAAGATCTGTCAGAGTAAGAAAAGAAAGTAAGAAAGAAATAAAGAGAGAGAGAGAGAGAGAGAGAGAGAGAGAAGAGTGAGAGAGCAGCATGTTGAGATGAGTACGCTCTGGGCAATGAGACACCTCTGGGCAGTGCCACATGGCAGAACCTGTCCATCAGGCATGTTAGAGCTAATTTGTTTCCCTTATAATCTTCAGGATATGTCCACACGTCAGAGTAAGAGAGGGGGGAAAGTTTGGACTCGGAAGACCAGATTCTTTCAAACGAAAGACATTCATCCTTAGAGCACATGGAGTAAAAGCTCATATTTTAATATATTTAAATGAGCCATGTGAAATAAGCCATGAAAGTTCTTCAAACGTATACTTCAAATATAAAAAATGATAGTGTCTATTTACACCCCTGGTACGAATAGCCTTGGCCACACAGCTGAGCTATTCATACCCTGTGACATAACAACAAAAAGAAAAGTTGTGTTTTATTTTCATAATCTTGGTTCAGTGAACATATACAACCGTCAGTTTGTTAGTTAACAGAAATTTCGTGAATATGACGTTCAGGCCTATAAACTATAAGTTTACCTGCAAAGACTATTTCCATGAAGAAGCAGATAGTACAGTGGTCATAGACAAGGGCTGGCATGGGAGTGATCCGAGTTCGATTCTCGTGTGATGCGTTTTGGCAGAGTGAGTGTGCAGGTGTACCAACATCTCTGGAGAGAAGGCGCGCAATTTGAACAAGAAATCGGTTCTCTAATGGAAGTTTTGATTGCAACAATTAGCTAGTTCATGCACCAGGGTGTAAATAGCATGCAGTACTATAAACACCAGGGTACGAAGAGCATCCACTTCTAACTGTACATTGATGCAAACAGCATACCTTATTCAGAGTGTCTATTACACAGCTGAGCTATTCACACCCTGTTACGTAACAACAAAAAAAAACATATTGCTTGTTTTAAAAAAAAAAAAAAAAAATATTATTACATTGTGTGATCAATATGCCAGAATAAATGCACAGGAGTGCAAATAGCATACACTGATATTTGAACCAGACGAGGTACTAATAGAACACATTGCTGTGTGTACCGGGGTACGCATAGCATACATTGATATTTGTACCAGATGGGGTACTAATAGTACACATTGCTGTGTGCACCGGAGAACGAATAGAATTCACTTCTTATTGCACCAGGGTACGAATAGCATACACTGCTAATTGTACCAGGCTAATTACTAATTGTAATTAGCCTTACCCAAAATTATAATATTCAAATATAAACGTATACTTCAAATACACTTCAAATACTTGTGTTCAGTCTGAAGATGAAACATGTGGGATAAAAGCTAAGAAAAAGTATTATTATTATTATTATTATTATTATTATTATTATTATTATTATTATTATTATTGCTACTGAACTTTACCCAGGGAGGCCATGATGTCAAGATGCTATCAGTGCGATATGCCTCAGTAAGGAGTATTACAACGGGATGAGCCGGCACCTGAACATGTATGCTGTGACATGTAAGATTTGTTACGTGCATCAAGAAATATAGTGTGTAGCATATTTGAACTGATGACTCAATAGTAGTCTTCATGTTGATAATTGGATTTCTCATAATCTCCTGACAAGACCTGTCATGATAGAGAAATACAACTGTTCCGTCAAAAAACTATAATGTAATCCATTATAGTACTAAAACAGTTGTTTATATCCATTATATATACTGATATACATATTAGATGGGTAAAACCTTGTTTAGTACTTGCCTAAAGCCAAGTTGGTTATTAAGATTGTAATATATTAAACACTGATACATCCCCATCTGTTAATGTGTCGATGAAATTGATTACACATCGGGATCTCAGCCACAGAGCAATAATAAAACACAAGGCTCACAGGGACCAGGAGCTGCAAGCCTCCAGGAAACCACCGACATGCAGGATTTTCTGCCCCGTGTTCTTTATCTCCCCCCTGATTTCAGATTCATAGCTGCTGTAGTTGATCAATTTCAATTTCAACTGCTCCTCACAGCTAATCTGAGGTATCTTTTATTGCTTTTTCCATGAGTTTTACTCCACCGCTACCACCCCTGGAGATCTGAAATGGCCTCCTATTATTTCTGTATACCATCTAGTCTTGGAGTCATTGGTTTCAGTTGCCACAGGGCAGCAGGCAAAATTGAGCAGTGGGTAGAGAGAGTATGTGTGGCCAGTCCTCTTTTGTCTGGCGTCCGTTTCCTGAAAATGACCATACCAAGAGGAACTTTTTCGGCAATTTCTTTGGAGAGATATTAATTGAAAGGGCATGACTGATTTCTTTTTTAAGACATCTGGATTGAATTTGTGGATCTCTGCAATAGCAATCAGATGGCGAAACAAACCAAGGTCCACTCTGTCTTACTGTCAATGCATTGTCTTGGAGGTGATCTTGGAAACACTAAAAAAAAAAAAGAATTTCGGGGAGATTGGCAAGACATTTTGAAGATTAAAGATTTTTACGACAGATCCTTCTGAGATTTTCTTCTCCTTTTCTTTCTTCTTAAAAACCTTGCCCATGGGGAGGTTCTCTTATATTTGCCCATCTATTTTTTTTCCTTAAATGAGGTGACTTCAATTTTAGGCCTGGCAGAATGAATAACTGAGGCAGAAAGATATATTCTGCCAGAGCCCGGGTCTGCAATGAGACATGATCCCAATACAGATGACTAAGCCAAGGGGATACGAGGCACTGCCATACCGACTCCATGCGAAAAACCGAGTTAACCGATCAATATGATTTGTTGCTTTACTGTTGCTTCTCGATATTAAACACACACTAGAATTAAATACAGACTAGTATTGTGTCAGTGTCTCTCAAATGGCAGGACGCACGAGAATTAAACTGCAAACCTTGAATGGGGAGGGCTGAAACAACGAGAGCTAAGTTGTGGGAGACATTTCAGGACCCTCAAGATAGTGTGAGGGATTGTAATATGCATCAGTGTATCATGAGACTAAATGGATTTGCTTGGTACAGGCTTTCCCTCTGTTCATTTGGACAGGATGAATCAAGAATGGATGCCTGGACATCTGCACTAGTGTATTGCAATGCAAAATGATAGAAAAGGTTGTCCTTTATAAACATATTTATTCCTTAAGTGGTTTATAATACAATACCACAGATTCAAAAATCCACACTTCCCCAATCTGCTCAGTGTCCAGACAAACCCCTCGATCAATCTCAGAAGACATTCTAATCTTTTTTTTTTTTTTAAAGTATATTTTTTTGGCCTTTTTATGACTTTAATGATAGTGACAGGAAGCGAATGGGAGAGAGAGCAGGGGTAGGATCCGGAAAGGACCACGGGGCGGGAATCGAACCCGGGTCGCCGGCGTACGGTGCAGGTGCCCCAGCCAGTTGCGCCACAGCTGGGGCCAGACGACATTCTAATCTTCATGATGAAAGCACAACTAGAATGGCTCCCAATGAAGTAGTCTACAATCTGGAGACATGGTGCCCTGTCACCCCTATTGTATATTATGCCCAAATCAACAGGAAAGTGTTTGATTGATCTTGTTGCAAAGGACTTGCAGAAAATAAATAATGGACATGACAGACAGATTTACAAACATAAGACTGTAAAACTGAACTGGTTCCATCCCAACACATCTGACTATTTACATATGACTACACTACTGACACTATTTCAAAGACATTACAAACACTGCAATTGTAATTGTAAATTAGGCTTTGAATTCTGTATTCATTATTGAGGTGGGCTGCTGTTCTGACTTGTATGGACATTTGTTATTTTTCCAAACTATTGAAATATCGACCACTGGTAGAACTCATTTACCAACTTGGATACCACTGTAAGTTAATAACTCTGGTATTTGAAAGTATAAGCCATTTTCAGAAGGCTGTGGACAGAAGACTGCAGACGGCCTTAGGGGGGCTGCAAAAAAGATCATTCTCAGCCATCATAGGGAGCATGCAAATATGGAGACAGAAATGTTTTGTTTATCCTTAAGTGTCGAGAGTTATAAATGGATGCACCTGTAAAAGTATGTCAGTCATGTAGACCTGTGACCTTGTCAGTGACTCTTTCCAAAGTATTTGGAACTTGTCTTGCCTTTCAGATCCAAATAAAAGAGCATTTATATGTGCATGTGCGTGTGTGTGTGTGTGTGTGTGTGTGTGTGTGTGTGTGTGTGTGTGGTTGAAATGGTGGTGTACATACATGTGCAGAGCATGGAGTAGTGTGGTTAATCATGCAGTGTAGCCTGCATGGCATGTGGCAAGCCCTGCGGGGAGGTCAAAGGTAGGAAATGTTTGGTCTTATCATACATGTCTTCCCTAATCAGGGTTGTGGAGCACACATGACACAGACCAGTTCTGACACACACCACAGAAGCTCTGGCATAAATGAAGATTATTGCTTTGGTTACAAGAAGTGTGTGTGTGTGTGTGTGTGTGTGTGTGTGTGTGTGTGTGTGTGTGTGTGCATGTGAGAATTACATTTTTTTGTATGTATTTCATCTGTTTTCCTGCCTACTTTCTCCACAGAAATGTCATACCTTTTTTTTAAGCTTTTGAAGCAATGCTGGAAGCAAAGATGTACAGCCATGTCTAATATTAGGACATTATAATAATAACTAGACTTACAAAAATACATGGACAATCAACAGCTTTTAGAATGTTTTTTTTACATGAACACTTGATTTTGAGTGAGGGTGGGATGTCTGGAGGGATAGCTTACATCTTGAGGCTGATTTTGAGGCTGGTTTTTGTCAATATGTATTATGGAGTATATGACCACAATAATTTTTTATTCATTTAAGAATAATAATATTTCATGATATCTTGAAGTCAGCTCCATTAAGATTATGTTACCATGTTTGCTATGGAGGCTCTATTTTCAAAGTTATTAAAATCTCAAAATATTTGTGTTGAAGGAACCGAAGAGGTGCTGAAGATGTAATTGGATGTCTGATTGTAATTGGCAGGCTTTTAGAATACCTGTAAGGGAGACATAAACAAAAACCTTGTTGGTTACACATTACTTGACAGTATGGACATAAGAGTGACATGACACTGTCATGAATGTGTCATAAACAAGTCATAAACATTTATGACATAACGCTTCTGTTATTAAGTGACATTTGGTTTTTGTTATAGCAAATTAGGATTAGGATTAGGATTAGGGTTAGAGTTAGAGTTAGAGTTAGGGTTAGGGTTAGTAAAGTGTTACCACATTGTTATAGCTGACAAATGTAAAGGCCTTACCTGTCTGATCACATGAAATAAAAAGGAAATAAAATAAAATCCAATCAAGAAAATTATTTTATACTTTTGTTGGCCACTAGCCTAAGAAAAATTAATAAACCTGAGAAATAAAAAGTTAATCCAGATCAACACTGCAGAATATGTGCTACTAATACATTCTCTTTTAGGCAATGATGATTCAACATAACCAGCAACTTTGTACTTCTGAGGACTTTGTGGGCAATTTAGCATTCAGTGAAATGCTGCCCAATTTGTCTCTCAGGACTTTAAATGACTCCCATTACCTTCCTTTGAAAACACAGTGCATTAACGGCCACATGGACATATTGTTTATTGAATAACACCTGCACTCCCAGACACTTGCCTCACTCAGACAGAGAGAGACCAGACAAAAGTTCTCAGACAAAGTTCCCCACAAAACTTCCCTGCTTGAAGTACACTGCTAGGTCCCAGCAGCTAAAAGCGTTCAACCAACCTGTTGACTGGGACCAAAGAGGCCCATCCAGCTGTTGTCTCAGGAAATCTCTTTCACTCTAAGGAACAGTTGCAGTCAACATTGATCTACCTGGCATATTCAGTATGTATGGTGTGTGGCTGTTTGGCTTCATGAGGCTATAAAGTGTGTGAAATCTGAAACATATACTACAAGATTCATTTTTTTACTATACTGTATGATATGTTAAAATATACCCATCTCTTGAAATCCGTGTGTAGCTGTCATTTAATTTTAGAAGAATATACAACCTTCACTTATAAATAAAGAGACACCACAATTTGATTAAAGCTTAGTCTCCTTTCCCCCTATAACAGTTCTACTGTATTAAAGAATGCAAATCCTTAAATCAGTCCGGACGGCTGGACTATGTTCAAAATTAGCTGTAGGATGGTTTTAATTGGTCCTGCCAATAGACTCAGCGACAGGGTCCCACCGCTACTGCTCTCAGTGGCCCCAATCCATGTAGCGCAGAGCAAAGCCAAGATCACTGTAATGTGGAAATGGTTGTTTACTGATCAGATGCAGAAAAAAACAAACAAACAACCAGAGAAGGCTCCGAAGACAATAGAGGTAGAAGTCAAGAAGTAATGAAAGTTTTCCGTGCCAAAAATGATTCACGTTTGGCGTTTGTTTTGTTGGTTAGTTGGTTTGTTTTTCTTTTCAGATGTTACTCGACAAAGCCTTGCGCGCGCACTACAACATTTCATTTCCACCAGCATGCAGACACCTGGAACACACTCCCGAGCCGTCTGTTTCTGCCTTGCACATGCCTCTCTTGCCGCACGGCCAGCAAAGCATTTCCGTCCACAGAAAGCGAAGGGGAAAGACACCATATGTTGATGTGGTGAGGCTATGTTTGCTGAGTTTGACAAAGATGTCATGCAGTGGTGAGAGCACCCCCACCATCTTTCCCACTGCCACTCAACACCCCCAGTAAAATATTTGCTTCCTCATTCCAGCATAGCTTGATACAGTGTGACATTGATGAATGCCTCATTCTCATGCAGACTAAAGGTAATGTAATGGAAATTAAGTGCACATACAAGATGATTATAATGATTTATGAGAGTGTGTTTCTCTTTTTCCCCCTATCTTCTTCCTCGCTCTGTTCTTCTGATGCCCTGATGAGAATGTTGGGGGATGCCTGGGGCAAATGCTATAGATGTTCTGCATGTGCTCTGAGTCTTCAGGTTAATATAGGTTTCTGACACACATTCACCTGTCTACTCTTTGTGACTGGGCTCTGTTCTAATCCACATTACTTGGAGGAAATGTGCATATAGTGCGCTGAAAGGGTTTGGAGCCACAGACTACACTGTACATAGACTTCAAATGACTTGAAATTCTACAGGAGGTTGGTGGGACAAATGTCAGACAAAATCTGCAATAAACCTTTCCTCGACATCCATTTTGTGTAAGCTGTAGAGTCTAAGGAATTACAAATCTGACAGTGTTGAAAGGTATCCTACTGACACTGAGAAGTGGAAGAGCTCAAAGACATCTGAAATCACGTCAGGCTCTTTACACGTAAACTGCCAAGCATACCAGACATGCATTTGCTGTGTAAGATGGCAAAATTTAAGCTACACACACACACACATGCATACTGTAGCCTATGTGTATACAAAATTACAATTATAATACTTTTTTGTGATTAAGTGATATTTTTAATGAGAATGTAGGGACTGAATCTCTTTCACAATCAACATAAAAAATTCCAGGGGCGTATTTGTAATTTCTGGTTAGCTGTGGCAAACACGGTTGAGAGTGGCATGTAATCATGAATTTAGTTGAGGAATGATTACCGGCTGAAGGGACCGGGAGGGTGAGGGTCTCCAGATTTATGAGAAATGAGCGCAGACATCTGCGTCAAGGAGTTGCAGGAGGGGAGAGGAGAGGAGTGTCGGTATTATTTTTGGGCCACAGTGTCAGAAAAGGTAGAAGATGAAGTGATATTTCCTCAATTTACAAACGGAGACTGATCACTGGCTGGAAGTGCGGTGGCATTTTGAGGGCTTGAAGCATGGCTTTCTTTGCATTTCCTTGTGGCAACAATCAGGGTGCAGTTTCGTCTTCCTCTCCTCGGTGCAAGCAGAGATTGCTACACTTGTGAATTATCACTCACCCGGCCATCCAGTCACACGCTGGTTTCACAGCGATTGGGTAAGAAAATCAGGTCGAAATTAATTACAGATGAATTGACCATGGAAGACCACAGGTCTCTCTCTCTCTCTCTCTCTCTCTCTGTGTGTGTGTGTGTGTGTGTGTGTGTGTATGTGTGAGTGTGTGCGTGCGTGCGTGCGTGCGTACGTGCGTGTGCATGTCTGTGCACGTCTGTTGCGAAGCATGTCTCGCTCTTGAGTCAAGAGGAGCTGGATTTCATTTATATGGTGTGTGCATTTGCACTTTGGTCACTCCTGCCCATAATTTCAATCACACACAAGAGGTCATTTGACGTTAATGGGGCCCACGAGGCTTCCTTCAGCTGCAGTTTCCACTTATACCATCTGCTTGATTCTCACATAAGGTCTGCAAGTGTTAAGATTTATACCACAGCTGTCATCGTGCTCTTATGATCAAAAACGAAACATTTATAGTCAATAGATACTGTGCAGGATAGCCTACATGTTGTTTTATTGCCTGACTGTTACCGTGGCCCATTTTGGTGTGGCAGGCGGCAGGATAGGCAACAGCTTAATATTACATGACATTCTAAATATTGTGTGGAGTGCATGGATGTGCTATAATTGAAGGTTACCATGGAGAAGAGGGTCTCAGAATGTGAGGAATACGGAGTTATTAATATCTGCCATCAGTCATCATTCCCAGCTGTCATCATTCTCACTTGGCCATGGCTGCCACGGGCTCTCAGGCAGTCCCTCACACGGAGGTGCAATCGGAGAGGAGACAGAGACGGAGATGGAGAGAGAGAATGGCGGCTACCAGGCAACCAGCAAGCATGGAACAAATAATACTTCCACTTAGCAATAACTATTAGCCTGGTGCAGAGTACAGGTTCAGCATAGGCCCCTTTGGAGGATAATTACATTAATACACAGGATTAGATGTTAAAATCCCTTGTGCCAAAATCCAAGGTAAAAACACATTCAGAAGCCCCTGCTCAAGTTTAACTTTAAAAAGCACACTACCCACAAATTCGCCAACAAATGGTCACAAACACAGTACAAATGGCCCATCCAACAGCAGTATATAGTATGCGGCATGTCATTGGAGTTATCAAGTGGGCACCCTCATTCACCGATGTTTCGTTAAGTTAGGCCCACGACACCTCATGAAGGCTTAACAGTGAAACCAGCGTCCTGGAGACACTCCCCTCCATGCTGCCACCATATTACCACATTGAAATATCCAATACCCAAAATACTCTTAACCAGCCCAGGCATGGTCAAGGTTGGCTAGGTTGGTCCGTCCTGTTGATGTGGACTGAACCATAGCCATAAAAACCCTGGCCAACCAACCATCAACCTAGGCACAGCCCATCACAAACACAAAACAAATTAGCCAGTTAGCTTAGGCCCCATCACAAACACAAAACAAATTAGCCAGTTAGCTTATGCCCCATGCTGCCACCATATTACCACAACAAACATCCAAATACCCTTAACCAACCTAGGCATGGTCTAAGTTGGCTAGGTTGGTCCGTCCCGTTGATGCGGACTGAACCATAAACCACAAAAAACCTTAGCCAAGTACCATCAACCTAGGCACAGTCCATCACAAACACAAAACAAATGAGCCAGTTAGCTTACCTTAGCTTGCGCCCCAGGAAGGGTAACTTCTCCTTACCCACAACCATTCGCTTGCCCGTTCTGCTGCTAAAGACATGTTACTAACCACCTGCCTTAGACTTCGACCACAAATGCCCAATTCAGACAGCAAATGCCCAATTCAGACAGCAAGCCAATAGCAGATCTGGCCACAAACCAGGCCACAAACCCACGTGCACCGATTTCAATGGGCCTTAAAGGAGAATTCCGATGTGATATTGACCTAAAGTGTGTTGAAACATGATACCGAGTGTGAACGTATGTCTCATAGCTCACCTCGGCTTGTCCCCTGCACTCGGAAATCCGATTCCAAAAATAATTCAGTGGAAATGCATGGATTCAGTTGCTTCCGTAGCGTAAATTTCTTGGATTTCCCCTCGGGATCAATAAAGTATCTATCTATCTATCTATCTATCTATCTATCTAATCCATGCATTTTCACTGAATTATTTTTGGAATCTGATCCCTTATCATACCTGTTCGTTCGTACTCGTCGCTCGACTTACCGTGACTAAATTCAAGATGGCGTCAAACAGTAAAATTCCTTAAGGTACTGTCTGTATAAATCGTCTTGTAAATAAACTACCAGTGCTTTTTCAAAGTTCTCTATGTCTCGTTTTAAATGTCAAGGCCCTCGGAAGTCTACCAATGAAGTATGGAGCTACTTTGAGCCTCGTAAATGGTGTAAAACAGTGATTTATTTGCATGGCTAGGCCGATGCCCGAGGCACCACAACGAAACACTGTGTTGGTAGCATTGGCTAACTAGCGCCAGATTTCTGAGTGCAGGGGACAAGCCGAAGTGAGCTATAAGACATACATTTACACTCCTTATCATTTTTCAACACACTTTAGGTCAAAATCACACCGGAATTATCCTTTAATCGTGCACTCCAACCTCGCTTAGCTGCCTCCTCTGCTATTTCAGTGTATTTAGCTCTCTTCAGCTCATTGGCCACTTCCACTCTGTCTTCCCAAGGAACAGTGAGTTCAATGAAGTAAACTAAAGAATAATAATAAAGAAAATGAATGCACATTCACCACTCTGTTTTCAAAGGGCGGGTGTGTTGGGTGTTGGAGCTGGTTATATGTTATGCTTGGGCACCAGGAAGAGAGATGGCAGAAATAATCCCACACAGTAGTGAGACTTTAGAACATTTCCAGATCGGCTCCAGATCTCCACTAGAACTTAGCTGTTCTGGAGTCCAACACTTCTCGAATGGAGCCACTCTCAAAACATGCTATTTGATGTCTCTGTTACTGTTACCCCTCCATCAGTACTCCACTATCCCACCCACCCCAACACACACACACACACACACACACACACACACAGAAAAAAAAATGCTCTCAACTTATAGGAGGCTTGTGCTTTGGACCATACTACTGGAAATGTGCTTGTTGTCTCTGGTGCCATCTGCTAGAAGCACATGTTGAATTATTTTGTTCCACAGAATAATCTAATAAATTAGCACAGTCATCATTGGGGTGGCACACTGTCTGTGTGCTGCATACTTTTCAATTATCTAGATCTGTCACAGGGAAATATTAAAGTTCCAGCTAATTAATCACATATGTTGCTCATGTATATAACATGGGGATATTTTTAGAACATTTTACAGAATAGTGTAAGTAGATGTGAATACAAACCAGCATTGTTACTTTTTACAGTAGGACCCAACATTAACCAAATTAATGTATCTCTGAACACTCATTAAATATTAATCACCGGGATTCAGTCACCCCTAATGATTCCTACAATGTTCTTATTCTTATTCTAGGGTCATGATTCCCCTTCTCCTTTGCCTGATTAAGATTTATTGCTGGTGTCAAGCGCAGATAGATATTCCAATCAAAGTGGATTGTGGATGCCTTTGGGAGACATTGCCTCCTTTGATATGCTGTATCCTTCACTTAGCGTGGCTCTAAGAGGCCCTGACGGATTTGGCTATCTCTTTTTTCCATCCTTTCCTCTTCTCTCGTTTTTTAGCAAGCTCGCAGAATGGCCACGTCACAGGCTCGAGCTGCCTCCTCTGCTGCACGTTTTTTTTTTTACGGCCTAACCGTCCATCCGTCTGTCCTCGTGTCATCCCGGGACATTGGCGGCCCGCCCCACCCGTCACTCCACCCGTCAGAGCAGCACGTCAGCCTCCATCAGTCTCACCGAGGGGCTCTTTGACGGGTTTTGTGCGGCCATATTATGATTCATCCACGTGTGGGGCCACACTGAGCAGCCTGACAGCTACAGAATCTCCCCCCTAATCCTGCTGGAGATTGCACTCAGAGAGTCAGCCTGATGCCGTGAGTTTAATAACATCACTGAGTGGAGGACTGGGGATATAATGATTATAAGTGTGGAAGGAATCTGTAAAAACAACACAACTAGACATTATGATTGTATAAGTAACATATTATTAGAACTGGAAGTAAGTGAAGGCTGCCTACTGTATTCTCATGGCTATTCTTATTGTCATCAGTGTAAGAGAGAAACGTAAGTAAAGTCACAATAGAAGTAACAACCAACTATGGCACTATGACAACATCAAATCTCTCATGTGGAACTTACATCATGTTTCCCATCATGTCATGTGTTTTGCATGCAGCTGTCATAAATGGTTTATACTGGAGATATTTTCATGGGGCAAACTAAACTGTGTGCATAAAAGCAGGTTGCATATAATTCTACTCCCACACAGACTATATTTGCATCAATGTGTCAAATGATGTCAGATCAATTCAAGATTCCTCACATTCAAATGTACTAACCTCTTCCTCAAGTAAAATTAGCATTACTTTTACACTACTGTGACACCTGAACACAGTCACAGAGATGAATTGAAAACAATTTCATTTATTTTCCCCAATGAAATTGTCAGGGTTTTAGGCAGGAGGACCCAAGCGCAAGACTCTTCCAGGCAGAAGTTTAGAAAAACACACTTTATTGTAACAAACTACAAACTTGCACATTTACGAACTTACTTACAGACAGGACTCAGACAGATTGAACAGAGAGACGAACCAACAAAGGACAGAAGAACAGGGGGGCAGAAATACACAGACTAATAAGCACAGTATAATGACTCTTAATAGCACCTTGGTTCTGGTTGTTGATTTAGCTTCCGTTTACATAGTGTACCTGGAAAGCTAATAAAAAATGCCGATCTCACAGAATTATTAGGGTGTTAATTAGACACCGCAACTGTGTAGTTCTGTTCTGTGCTGTGCACTAATCAGTACAGGTTCTGAATCCACTTCAGTATTCTGTGTGCGTGTATCCTTGCTACTTTTTCACTTTGCACGTCAAGAACACTTTGGCTTCAGCTCTATCAAATAAGATTCTCTGACGAGAGCCCACATGTGCAGGGGGGGGGGGGGGCAGCTCTGTGCAGCTGGGATGGTCAAAGGCCTCCTATGAGAATTTGTCAGCCATGTTTGTCACAATATGGAAGCATTAGGCAGCACATGCCCCTATCTACTGTGGTACTGCACTTGCCTCAGTCTAATTTGTTGAAGGAATGTGTACATATACGCTCCAGTATCACAGAGCATGTTCAAACTTGTTTGTTGTGACTGCAACATGTGTATGTACAGTAATGTCTTGACATGTGAATAAATTGACAATAAAGCAGACTTTGAACTTAAGGAATTTTCCAGATGTGTTCTGCAAAATGTAATGAAATACAGTGTGTTGCTGTTTTTGTACCAGGACATCACGGGTAGTTAGAATCAGTTCACAGTTATGATTCTAAGCAGTGTAGGCCTACAAAAACATTATGCTCCGGTGAATGTTATCAGTGAGACTGTTTGTCAAAAACACTATGCATTATTATTAAACTGGCCCTGGCTGACAGGAGTGTGGAATATCACCTACATTCACAGACAAAGAGGCTTTGTGTTTGTGAATGGCAGGTGTGAATTGCTCATCAAAGAGCAATCAATAAACTGAAGAGATCAAACAGGTACTTATCTGGCCTCCTCCTCTTACTCGTCTGTGTCATGTGGCAGTGCTGTTGTGAGCTTGTGTCTTACTTTGCCATGATTGCTTTCCCTGCCCCTTTCCGGCGTTGACAAGGCTGCAAATGGATGGACTTGTTTTATGATATGCTATTGAAAAAATACAGCAATGCAAATGTGATTATATACATATATATTATTGTTTTACTATGCTCTTTTAACAGTGTAACTACACCAAGTAACCAATAAAGAATAGATAAACAAATAGAAAGCACACACTGATCATTCATCCATAAGCTACAGAGCATGCTGCGTCTGCTGTTAGGGTTTGGGTTGCTTTTTGAATAGAGTATCCTGGTGCTGTTGCACAATTACAGATTACAGTTTATA
This sequence comes from Alosa sapidissima, assembly GCF_018492685.1. Lineage (NCBI taxonomy): Eukaryota > Metazoa > Chordata > Actinopteri > Clupeiformes > Clupeidae > Alosa > Alosa sapidissima. Next base: position 24,551,812 of record NC_055972.1, on the reverse strand, counting down.
TGCTGACATGTAATGATAGTGAGTGGTATAGCTTGGGTGGTATGTCTATTACATGACAATTAGATGTGAAATGACTGTTAATTATCCCCTTACAATAACCTTAATTCACTTACATTCACATGCATATGGAAGTTTTTTAACAGATTGTTGAGTGCTTCAAATGGCCACAATTGATTGGTGGACTGGACCAATAAATACTTGCTTATTTGTTTATGTTGTAATGAGGATATTTGCCTTCTCAATGTAAAAAAAACAGGGTTCTTTCCTCATGGATTTGTGTTTTCTGGAATGGGCTTTCTGGGGACAGTGCGGAGGATGTTCCTCTGCCTCTCTCTAGGAATTAAAGACGCACACTGATCTTCCCAGCGTAACACTTCACGCTTAGCTGACTCCACTCCTCAGTGAATATTTCATCAGATGCTCACTACCTTTGTCAGTTCGGTTTTGCCTGTTTGCAGAGATAAACAAGACCTGCTGCAGATCAGCTGCAGCTAAGCCTGAGCCAGTTTCACCAGCTTCTGCAAACATGACTAACAGAATTGCTACACACACTGGTTTACATTATTATTATTAAGCTATTATTTGTATTTCACATGACATTTCCATTGCCCCTCTTCTGAAATGGGTGTTAATGAACATCTTTCAGAATTACAACAATTGAATGTGAGATTAATGATTACATTTGCCACCTGTAAACATAGTATGGTGGTAAATCAATCAAAAGGGAGTGTTTCAGTGTAAGCTGCTTTTGGAAAGAACAAGAATTTCTCTCTTTCCCTCTGTGATGAAGGGAAGCACTCTTGATCTCCTCCAAGCAGCAGGGAAGGTCCTGTCACTGTCTGCCTCAGAAACAGGAACTGAGAGAGACAGAATCTAGGCCACAGAGTTTAGATATCCTGCGTTGAAAGAAACGTGGAGTCTAAGTTCTCGCATTAGTATTTCTAACTCTTTACTCTAACTCTTTACTGAGCTATTTCTCACACAATAACACTATTTCTCACACGAGAAATATATTTTCCCTCTAGTCAAGAATATCATTCATATCACATCCACAAATGTATAGACTTCAGGATTGTATGCCATGCATGTTTTGTCTTCCACTGTTCTCTCCTTCCATCCTCTCTTTCTTTGCTTTTTTTTTCTCTCTCTCTCTCTCTCTCCCGGTTTCTCCTGTCTCCAGGTGGGTTGCTTCGGTTGGCCTGATGCTCTGTCAATATTAATTAAGGGTGCTGCCATGCCTACCTCCTCGCTGGCATCAGCCCAATCCCAGGATGAAGGGCACCTTTTGAAAGATGCAGGATTCATAGAGAAAGTCTCCCAGACTACAGAGAGACAGCCAGTGCATGCATGAAAGGCTCCGATTTTGATCGCCAAGTTATGAAACTTAAGGTTATTTCTTCTGCTTGAAACTCTTGAGTAAATAGTGTCGAATGCACTACATACATCTACATTTTTGCTTATTCTAATTGTATTTGTTTTCATTTTCTGTTTGTTGTTGCCTCCATGGTGTCTCTACGGCTGTTGTCTTAGAGACATAACTCATAAAAACTTTATTTTCATGCACCTGTCGGCTCGGATCCGTTGTATAACTTTTGTAGATGTGCTTGACATCTCCTTCTTCTCTGCAGTCGGAGGACTAAAGGTACTCTGACTCTGGAAAGGAGTGCCTCTGCCTCTCTCGCTCAGACTCAAAAACCCACTCCATTTCACTTGTCACATCTCATCTCGCCACTAGTTTATCTGTGGCATATGCACAGGACTGACCAGTGTATCTTTCACAGTCAGTTAGCTAATGTTTCCATGTTTTGCATCAACTGAGAGGAATCAGAAAGACTAATGAGAATAGTATGAGAATAAAACAAACATTGGTGAATTCAATTCTAAAAAGAAATTAAATCATGGTGAATTTATGTCATAAGTATCTCTCTTTTAGGAGCTTAAACACTGTACATCAGACAGTGAACAGTTTCTGTCATCAGTTCCTAATCACAATGAAATTACTCAACCTTTGTCACTACAAGGCAATATACAGACAAAACAGTGGAGACTCAGAGACGCATCACACAGGGATAGGAAACATCAAACAAAATTGGACATGAAAAATCATACCCATATGACAACGTAAATAAATCTGTGGCAGTAGAGCAGTCTTTCTCATTCAGTGTGATATAGCTTTAGAGTTGATCATGTGAACCCTCAGGTTTAGATTAGAACTAGAGGAATTAGGAAAAGGCCTAATGAGAATGTAAGTCACAAGTAGATGTTGTCAGTGAAGATATAGATGATCAAATATACTGAATTATCATGACAACCACGTCACCCTCCTGCGACTGACATACGACACATAACATATATATATATAAAACACACACACACACACATGCACATACACTCATACACACACACACACCTACCTACACACACACACACAGACACACACACACACACACACACACACACACACACACACAGACACACACACACACACACACTTTGGGATGATGGTACAATAACTGTGTTTGGTGAATGAGTGTGTATCAGACCCCAGACACATATGCGTGAAGGATTAAGCTGCACTGCGGCTTTGGCTTGTGCCTATATGTATGCTTCCTTGTCAAGCTTTGTGAACTTAGTGGGTTGTGCCCTAACTCTGATTTCTGCCATAGTTTTGAGATTTTTATTTATTTTTTTATTTTTTGGATTTATTTATTTTTTGGCATTGGAAATGAAAAAATAAGCAAGTACTGAACTAGTCGTGAAGATTTCATTCTAAAGACGTCGGGCGGTTGGTGCACCACTCTGGGTTGGATACATGGTGATTTTTATTCCCCAACACTTTAGTGTGCACAGCAGACTGAATGGTCCCAACAGGGCACTCTGAGGATTGATTCATAATGCCCCTTCAAGGCTGAAGGGACCAAATAAGGAGAAGATCAGAGGACAGGTCAAATGCCAATGGCTCCTTCCTCAATGGCCCAAAAGAAAGCAAATCTCTGCATCATTGCTGAGGTCAGTGGACACTCAGAGAATCAGCACACAGGGATTTGAAACATAAGACTAAATTGGAGATTGAGAATATGCATGTGCCAATGTAAAGAAATGTAAAGTATCCAAGGACATCTCTGGCAGTGGACCAGTCTTTCTCATTCAGTATAAAATCTATCTTTAGAGTTGATTACTGTATGTGATTATGTGTGTTTTAGATTAGAAGGAGTCTCAAAGATTGGTATTATGAACATTGTGTTTGAAATGTACAGAGTGGGAAGCTGGTAGATTTAGGAATGCGGGATGAATAGATGTGAACTGAATTAATTTAATTCAGAGAATCAACTCATTATCTCGCAGCTTTAACTGAAATTGCTCATTTAGCAACACTAAATTAAATGCCTATTCCCTGAATGGTATAGGCTACAATTACTATGTGTAATTTTCTTGAATTTTCCCTGGGGATCAATAAAGTATCTATCTATCTATCTATCTATCTATCTATCTATCTATCTATCTATCTATGTGTTTTATATATAATATAGAAACAAAATAACCCTGGCAGTCTCATCTATAGCACAGGTTGAAGTCAACATCAAGTTTGTTCTATTTACGGAGGTGAATGTGTGTGTGTAAATATCTCGTAGATGAGACTGCCTGGGTTATTTTGTTTCGATATTATATATAAATATCTTCCTCTCTCTATGGCTACGTCTAAGCCCGCTAGCATAGCAACATGCTAACACATTCGCGCCACGCACCAAAGCGTTTGAGTGCACGTACCGACACGGGAGAGGTATGACTCAACTCGTGAAAGTTAAGGTAAGAACATATACAGTATTACTACTGACATTGGGTGGCGTGTTCCTTTAAATGTATTGAATTTCTTCTAATGTTTTAATTGTTATGTGTGAATGTTAATATGAATTGATGCTTTTTTCATCATGTTAAAGTATTTTGTTGATCTTTGTTATACGGTTGTCTTGTCAGTCTTGTAGTTCTAATAGTTACTGCTTGTTTGTAAACATATGTTTATGTTATTTACCTGAAGTTGTTGTTCCTGATTATTTAATGAAATTGTTAAAGACTTATCTAAATTAAATGATTTATTTCCTCTTTTATAAACCTAATGTGCCAATGTCTCTTATTCTTGTTTTCATAGGAGAATGAAGCACACGGAGAAGCAGTTACCATCTACCTAGTCTTTATTTCAGCCTGTATCTTTCCTCCCCACAATTGATTTGGCCTCTTCAGAGTACAGTAAGATATCCTATATTTAGCTATGCATGTATTTTTTGTCAGATGTCAAACCAGGAAAGGAAAGCATCCTACTCTTTAAAAATTCTACTTGTTACTGCGACTTGCAGTTATGAGTAAATTAATCATAACTTCTGAACCAAAGGTGATAAATTGATTCTGTTTTTTTTTCACTGAGGAGAACACAACACTGTCTATCTTTCACACACTATATCTACAATAGACATTAGGTGAAAAGTAAGATTCATCTTGACAAATTGATATTTTTGTGTTTTTTTTATGTTGAATTTTGAAGGTATTGTTTAAAAACAATGTGTGTTACACTCCAACTTGTTAACTATGACATGCACCATTTTAAAGGGCTAGTTCTCCTGATTACAATTGTGGGTATATCTTATCTCTGCCATGTAGCATGGCCACACAATAAGCCTTTTTGTCTCACAAGGGCATCAAGTATGAACAAACGGAATGTTTCGTGCCGTCTGCAAAGGTCTAATAATTGTATCATAACTTTTGAACAAAAGGTGATACATTGATTCTGTTTTCATCACTGAGTAGAGGACAAAATTGTGAATCTCCTATACACTCTAAGTTTTTCTCTATCTACAACAGAAATTGGGGGGGAAATGAGAATTGGGGGTTGAATTTTAAATTATTTTTTAAAAAATATGTGTGTTCTCCTCAACATTATATATCTCTGTCATGTAGGATAATCACACAATAAGCCTTTTTGTGCCATAAGGCCATCGAGTATGAAAAAATGGAATGTTCGGCGCTATCTGCAAAGGGTTAAATCAATACAGCCACAACAATTTATGTAAAAATACTTAAAGGACCAGTATGTAGGAAATAATGGAAAATAAACTGTAACCATTCCAAAAATGATCACCATATGTTGTTAGAGAGTAAGGAAACACGATGAATTGAAGTAATGGCTTATTTGACAAAATTACTGTAACCTGTAAAACCCCGTAAAACCCATGAAAAAAAAATGAGTTACGGGGCGGAATCTCTTGGAATTTTTAGTTTATGTTTTAAACGATTAATTCTAGAATAGCGTATTAATAATGGGCTGGCGTGTCCTCCTATTTGTGTTGCCAAATTAGCAAAGGCCAACTGTCAACTTGCTGTCAATTGTAGTCATGAACGCCTACGAGAGGCAGGTAAATCTCCAAAATTAAAACAAGAAAAAAATTAAATAGACATCGGAGGAGCTTCCTGGGCCCACTTCCCCGAAAGCATCTTAAGCCTAAGAGCGTCGCAAAGTCCCTCTTACGAACGTCTTAAGATTTGCCGACTGTTTCCCGAAACCATCGTAGCTTAAGAGCATCGTGAAAACACTCGTAGATCTACGAGTAATCCAGAGTACTCGTTACCGGCTAAGAGCGTCTTAACAGTACTTCTCACTGAGGTCACCAACAGGACATACAGAGGAATTACAACTTAGAATACATAATCCAATTTACGTTCCCATTCTTTATTGTGTTTACCTGTGATGAATCAGATTTTAGCGTGCAAAATAGCCTACATTTAATGGTCATAATAATGTGATGAAAAGTGGACAAAAATGCAATCAAGTTATGAAACGAGACGTTGCCAGAATAGTTTGACATTATCTTTGCAACATGTGGTTTAGTCTGTAGCCTACTGCATCAAAATCTAAGCCTACACATTTCCTCTCTTTCTTACTCGACTTCTTTCTTATCTTCAAACGTGTTCTTAAGTGGCACCGCGAAAAATTATTGCATGGTGCAACAATCTAATCTTAAAATAATTACAATTATTTATGTCTCTGTGTGGTATATAACCTACTTGGGATGCTTACATGCAGATGTCAAAGTATTTCTATTTTCGTATTGACCGTCAAATCAGAGGATATTTCAGAACTATTAACGTGGACAGCTCCCCTTAAGAGCATCTTATGAGCAGTGCATGCGCGTTCACGCTACGAGCATGTTCGGGAAACAGTCGGAAAAACCAAACGAACGATCGTAAGATGAATCGTAGAAAACCCTCTTAAGAGCGTGTCTCCGTCGTTATCGGGGAAGTGGGCCCTGAGATGTTGATGTCTTCGTCAAACGGAGAATATCAAGTCTGACGCAGAGCTGGCCATATTTCTCCAAAACAGGTAGCCTAGGCTAAACTTCATCTGCATCGCTAACTTCAGCTAAATATGTTACGTCGGTTAGAGAGGTATTTTTTGTTTTCACTGTTTCCGTAATGTGTAGCTGGGTCATGGTTAGAGAAACGTTAAAGCAGCTGCTGGGCCCACTTCCCCGATAACGACGGAGACACGCTCTTAAGAGGGTTTTCTACGATTCATCTTACGATCGTTCGTTTGGTTTTTCCGACTGTTTCCCGAACATGCTCGTAGCGTGAACGCGCATGCACAGTTTTTCCGACTGTTTCCCGAACATGCTCGTAGCGTGAACGCGCATGCACTGCTCTTAAGATGCTCTTAATGGGAGCTGTCCACGTTAATAGTTCTGAAATATCCTCTGATTTGACGGTGATGTCAGGTGTCTGCACGTCACAGCTATAGGCCTACCATTTAAACTTCGGATCTACACATTAATTCACATCAATACGAAAATAGAAACACTTTGACATCTGCATGTAAGCATCCCAAGTAGGTTATATACCACACAGAGACATAAATAATTGTAATTATTTTAAGATTAGATTGTTGCAACATGCAATAATTTTTCGCGGTGCCACTTAAGAACACGTTTGAAGATAAGAAAGAAGTCGAGTAAGAAAGAGAGGAAATATGTAGGCTTAGATTTTGATGCAGTAGGCTACAGACTAAACCACATGTTGCTTTCTCTGCTTTTTACCTCATAGGCCTAATAAAATATTCACTTAGCAAAGATAATGTCAAACTATTCTGGCAACGTCTCGTTTCATAACTTGATTGCATTTTTGTCCGCTTTTCATCACATTATTATGACCATTAAATGTAGGCTATTTTGCACGCTAAAATCTGATTCATCACAGGTAAACACAATAAAGAATGGGAACGTAAATTGCATTATGTATTCTAAGTTGTAATTCCTCTGTATGTCCTGTTGGTGACCTCAGTGAGAAGTACTGTTAAGACGCTCTTAGCCGGTAACGAGTACTCTGGAGCACTCGTAGATCTACGAGTGTTTTCACGATGCTCTTAAGCTACGATGGTTTCGGGAAACAGTCGGCAAATCTTAAGACGTTCGTAAGAGGGACTTTACGACGCTCTTAGGCTTAAGATGCTTTCGGGGAAGTGGGCCCAGGTCAACTAACGTTAGCTAAGTCTTCATTACATTTGGCAACCCAGAAGAGGCTCGTGTCTGGTAGTCTCGATAACGTTCACCAGTGTTTTGATTTTGGCCTACAGAAGTTCGGTAACAATCCTACAAATCGCACCTTTAACAGTTGTTTACTATACCTCAATACCAATGATAAGGACATCATTTATGGTTCATATTTGCCATTTACCCCTGTGAGATCACATTTATGATCATATGATCATTTTCGTTTTTTTGTGAGAAAATGAGGAAATTCCATTATAAAAAATGGAAAAAATAGAAACAAGATTTTTGATCATTATTGGTGCTTATTTCTTAGAACTTAATCAGAACAGGTGAAAGTGCTTGAAATGTAACAATTTCGTTACTTTATGTGGGAATAGCAGATGCAGAAAGACAACATTTCCGCACACAGACCTGCACTCAGACACGCACACATATTGTACAGGCACACAGACACACAAAGACACACAAACACAGACACAGCAGGTCCAGTTAGGAGGAGTACACAGTTAAGGTACATAGCACATACAATTATTACACTTGGGTTCAGTAGACTCGAACACCTCCCATTATGTGTAGGGGGGCTGTATCATGTGCAGTCATTGAAAATAAGTTATTTTTTTATGTTCTTTTTGTTATTGTATTTTAGAAACCCACCTGTGGAGTCCAAGACAAATTTCCACTCTTGTGGACAATTAAGCTATTATTATTATTAGGTCATTATGTTTTGTTTTAGAAACAGAATAAAATTTAAGATTCTGTGTGCAATTATTGGCTCACACAATGGGCATAATCTCCACATTTCTTGTTTAGAAGAACAGTTTATCTTGGGGTAGGAACATGTATTTGACTGTTTTTAAATGACTACCGGGGTGATGATGCGGTTGCCTCAACAGAGCAAAAGATTAAAGAGAAATTAAGGGACTGTGCCCAAATTAGGTGCCACTTAATACACATTAAATTATGTTTTACGGTTGCAGGGTAAATGAGTGTTAACATGAAATGAAGATGTTAGAATGCCCTCCCAATGTTCTTCCCAATAGCTGTATTTTCAACTGGCCTAAATTTCTTATTTTCTTACTTTTTCCCTGACAGGGGCTGTCTAACCTTCCTGCTGTACAGTAGCTGCTTGAGCAGCAGAGAGCAGGAGGCTCAGAGAGAGGCTGCCAGAGGCAGAGCAACCCAAGTGCACCAGCAGGTATCTGGGCACTGAATATGACACTGGCCCCGTCAGAGGAAGACCCTGGTGCGCCTGTGTGAGTAATCACCAACAACAACCGAGTCATTAACTTCTCAGTGCCTCCTCTGAACCCAAGGGGAGGAAAGCATAACAGCGGCATAGGCCACACTGGGACCTTGGGCAAATGGCAGTTAATGGGTAATTAACTTATATGTAGCATTTTTCGTATTAACTCATGTTGTCGTAAGATAGTGTTTTGATTCAGATTTAGCTTTAAGGTTATTAACACGTAATAATATGTATTTAGAATGAGATGATATTGTTTGTTGTACACTGGGATCAGCAAATACAAAGGTAATATACCACAGCAGTTAATCAAGCTTCCTCTTTATTCAATGGTCTCTGTGCTCTTTCAGGCTATAAAACTAAACTCTAAAACATCCTCACATTTTTACATCCTATGGGTCAGCTAGCAACCCTTGGGAGTCGCAGCCCATTTTGACCATTTTAGCATACCCTCGGTTTTAGTCATTTTTATCACTGCCATACATATTCCCTAAGTGTTTGGTATCATTTTATTCAGCAGAATCTCTGCTTTCTTAATATGTAATTATATCTTAAAAAAAACATAATGTGTAGACATACCCTATCTAAAACCACCCCAAAAATACAAAAAGCGTTTTTTAAAAAAAAGTTAAATCTTGAAGTAGAGCAACAATATATTGTCAATGAACTGTTTTCTGATCGTTATATTATTCATTCACATGCATACCAAACTAAAATAAACAAAGAAAACATCTCAAATGCCAGAAAAGACATCTTCACGATCGTTTTTTTTTTCCGCGGATGAACCCAAGCGCTGCCAAGTGGAACTTCCGTCTTGACCTGGTTGTTTACATGCTCTGATTGGTCAAGATTACTGCCTTGTAAGCAAAGTGTTGTGGTATTTTGTGGGTAGTAGATTCATGGCAATGTTTTACTTATGTTAGTTGAGTTTATGTTAGACATAATGATAAAAACGCGATCGATTACAATGTAATGTTCCATAAACACAAATACATTTTTTACAGTAGCCTATTTTTCATCGATCCCGGTAGGTTGAAAGTGCCATCCCTGCTCTTTCCATTGCTACTGTTCGTTCGTTTCTAGCACACACGATCGCGGAGATATTCGCGTTGATTCTGATGGTGTGTTTTCATGTTGCCGGCGACATGATGACTTCGATGGGTTAATGATGCACATTCAAAGATTATAGGTTTTGGAAGCTTGACTCAGGCTGATAATATGTACACTTGCATGTCTGCATTAAGTATCAAATATATCAATAATCGAATACATAAAATACATCAATAATGGATCAAATATATCAATAATGGATAAATTATATATTGTTGTATATCTAGTTGATAAATATCAGTCACAAAATTAAGAGTTTGGTTCCAAAACGAAATATCTCCATTTTTAATAACATTAAAAAAATGTAACTTGGAAAGCAAAATATAAAAAAAATGATTTATGGAGGATATAGCTTTTTGGAATACTGTGCACTACACACATTGACGGAACATGGAGAGAGGGAAGAAAACTGTGAAGCTTCAGTCTCCGCTCTCCAAAGTCTTCACCACGTCCTCAGAAGTGTAAATAAAAAGGACTCATCAGGGCTCTATTTCAAGTTCTGTTTATTTCTACTTAGCAGGAGTAATCTAACAAAAACATCAGTAGACATAGCCTTTTCTGGATTGATGTGATAGAACAAGACTGGCAGTAAATGCTACTCAAAACAGGGTATGTATGGCTGATTCACTGAAAGTCATGTTCAACCCAAACAATGTTTTGCTTTTGTTGACAAATGTGATCAACAGCCTAACATTTACCTTGTCTCGTCATCGGGCCATTTCTTTGGAAATAATCTTCATTCATTGTAGGCTGTGTAATGTTGTAAAGTAAGGTAAAGTAAAGTAAAGATGGCTTAAAAATGATCTGTCTAAGCAAGTAAACATTTCTGTGGTTCCATTCACCTCAAAATGTTCTCTGGTGGCTTGTGGTCATACCCCTTGGCAACCTCTAATGTAATTCACTTCTATATCGGGCACATTCGTATCCCACAGCATACGGGTCAAATTGAAAACATACAAACCTTCACTAAACTCTGAGGTGCACCTAAGGTATAACCTGACTCTCGCCAGATGAATTTCGTTCCGCCCAGCTCCACTCATCCATCTGGGATCGATCCATTGGAGTGGTGTTTCAGAAGGCTGGGCCTTATTAAAAAATCCTTGCATAAGATTGGATAAGCCACTTGTCCGTCATCTATTGACGTGCTACTTCAACCACTCACATCAAAGTCAACCCGTGACGCTGAGAACAGTCTCACAGTCGCTTCTACACTACGTCACATCTATGAAACTCCCGCCCTGCGTCCTGATTGGCTCTACCATACAATCTCGTGCCGAAATCACTCTCAACGGAACTGATCCCAGATGGATGTGAGTGGAGCTAGGCGGAGCTAGGCAGAACGAAATTCATCTGGCGAGAGTCAGGTTACCTAAGGTACACTTGTCACAGGCTTTATCATGCACCTGCCGCACCCCAGTGCTGTCACAGCCCCTTTGAGAGCAAAAAGCAAGTCACAGGTTTCAACAAAAGGGACTGGATGTATCATGGAGGCTTTCCATAGAGCACTCGGGTCTCCACATATGCGAGTGGGTAATCATCGTCCACTCTCTCACACAAACTGAATGGCACCGCTTGCTGCCCCATTGTGAACTCTGCACTGTGAAGCCAGTGTGAGTGGTCCCCCTCAGGTGTACTTATCACACACAGGATCTCGGCAGCTTCACAACGCTCAGTCTGACTTCTCCATCTCTGTCCGCGGGTGACAGGGTGGCCCCATCGATACGTCTCCGCGTGGCACCAGTGAACTGGACAAAACGCCTTGACACACATGACTGGACGCCATTGATAGCGTCCCCTGGCACTCCCTTGCCGCCGTCGTGGGCGTTGATGCGGCCGGGCAGGCAGAGTGGCCAGAGGAATCGCCGTGGCACTAAGGTGATGGCTAGCAGCGGTAAGGGCATAATGCAAACAAAACTCTCTGGGCTGGAACTAGCAGATGCTCTGTGTGTGTGTGTGTGTGTGTGTGTGTGTGTGTGTGTGTGTGTGTGTGCGTGTGTGTGTGCGTGTGTGTGTGTGTGTGTGTGTGTTTATGTCTGTGTGGGGTTGAGACGTACGTCATTTAACATTTTTGAAAGGTCTTTATAGACTGAAATACTGTGGTGTGCGAGCAAAGCCCTGTGTCTCTTTCATCAAACAGAGCCATATGTCCAGAACCAGGTCAAGTGGACAGGGAATGATTTGACACATACCAGATCTAACAGCACACACCCAGACCTATGAGTGGGGTAGTTGTGTTAAATGCAACCTGATTCATACAATGTAATGCATGGCTTAAACACTTTTATGTGTTTGTTGTTTTATTTGTTGTTGAGCTACAGCTCTGAGGTTGGAGCCTATAGTCCTAGTCTAGTTCCATGGGTTCGACTGCAAGTGAGAGCACCTTCTGTAACCGTCTTTGGATGCAAGTATCTGCCAAATAAACTTATTGGAGGTGACATGTCATTGTGGCTTATGTCTGTGACTAAATGTAGACATAAACCACTGAACAACATCTCTAAAGAACTGTGCTAACATCCTGTTTGCTGCGATCAACAGCCTACATCGCTTACAGCAGCTTGAGTTGTCACTTTAGGCATACTGAATCTGCTGATCACGCACCGTGACTTAAATTCTGGCTGCCAAATAAGACAAGAGTGTTATACAAATGGGAACACTTTTACAAGACTGTTTGAATCCAGTAGCACGATCCTGTATGCACATGGATGTTACCAAATATGAAAACAGACAGTTTTAAGAGATGGCAATGCCATTAGTGGTTTGTATGCAAATAGGATTTGAGGGTTTTTTCTGTGAACACGCAATGCATAAGATGAAAGCCAAGACCTATGCAAGCAAGGACCTATGTCATTTTTTAAATAAAAACCTACCAAGCTACCATTTATTAGATGCTTGAGAGACAGAGAATAGAGTGAGGTGCCATTTTCTATGAAATCAGATGAAGACCATGTACAGTTACTGAGTAGTTAAAAAGCAAAGAATTCCATGCAACTGTCACTATAAGTACAGAGTTACACAACTACAACTAAAAGCCACTAAAAGTTATGGAGTACTATAGAAAGTGGGCCATTTGTAAAGCCCTTTTAGGCAAAAATGCTTGACAGCAATCAAATCTTCAGTAAGATTCTTACCAGACATGCTCCAGAAGAAGAAGTGAAGGACAAGTGAAGGGGAGGATACTGCCAATCACACACATCACCATAGAAAATTGCCTGTAGTTGTTCCGAGTCTTTAAATGAAGGGGGTGAGTTTGTGCGCTTGAAGTGGACCAACACCAAGAAGGCTACTCAGGGGCCATTAAATGGAGAGTCTCAAGTCTCCCACTAAAAAAGCATGAGTCAGCGAGGATAAGCACTACTTTATCAGCTTAAAGTTGCATCCAGAAGGTTCATGGTCACAGTAAAACTGACGCTTTTGTCTCAGGAAAGCAATACCCCTGGGAATAAGCTATCTACCTGAAGTTAAAGATTCTGCAAGTTTGCATACAGTAAGCTGAGGAGATGGCTATTCTGTGCTAGACACTCCATCAACTTCAGTTGGTATTCAACATGGTGACTATATAATGCAAGACTCAAATTAACATGGTTCACAAGTCCTGAATGCCTCTTCTCAGCAAAAGTTTATGTTGCAATTATGAGAATATTTATGGACCAGAGGAATTTTGATAGAGGATTGCCTTCATAAGGTTACAGTCACTGTTCACCAGCTCTTATTAACCATTCTAAAAAAAGGTGGTTAATTAGTTGAGTAGTGCTGAGGTAGAATTCTTTACACAGTCAACGTAATGACATGCATTGATGTTTATGATATGATAAAACCATAGGCTACATTTTCACTACAAGAAATGTTCCAGTATTGTACAGCCTTGATAACTAATGGAAACTATGTCTATACTGAGGATCACAATGGGATATAAACAATGACTAAAAGGAACAGGAGAAACTAAGTGCCATGTGATAAAATAGATCTTTAATGAAGGCCTGATTATAGCTTTAAGGACCACTGATTGTGTGATGATTTCTATGAATGAACACTACTCGTGATTGTTGTACATTTCTGTAATTAAAGTCCAAAGAACGGAAGTCAGTGTTGCATGACTATTTTGAAGCATGGAGAGAAAACTAACTGTTTCTAGTGCTCTCTGGGACTTCATTTGCATACATATTTTTCTATTCCACCTCACTGCCAGATGACGCATGTCCATCTTTGGTGCACACAGACTGACACACACACACACACACACACACACACACACACACACACACACACACACACACACACACACACACACATTATCATGCATTAATAATTAAAGCTGATAAAGGGTTTAAACATGCCCGTTGTATCTCACAGGGTGTGATCTGTTTACTAGTGATTATATTTAAATGAGTGTTTAGTGTTTGTGCCTAATGAGGTCCTGAGGTGAGGCCCTTGACCACAACTAATAACAAGGCTGAGAGGCCACAAGGCAAGAAATTGGATTGGGGCCTCGAGCAACAAACACACACTAACAAAGATAAATTGAATATGTGCCACTGATTATGGATTTCCCACGTGCCGCCCAGTGGCTGTACCGCTCAAGTGAGACTGAGATGGTGCAAATGCATCACTCGATAAAGCCCTATGCTGGAGCCATTTGAAACGGCCTTTGTTTTAATTGGTCAGTGCGGTTCTGTGGCCACATATGCTTTCATGACAGAGAGGCCTTCATCTTTTATCCCTGGGTCTTAAAAAGGTGTCTCTCTCCACACTCTCTCAAACTAATGTAGCACTATTTCATAGCAGATGCCACTTACGCGCATATGCTACATAATGGAGAATTTGATTAAATGTGCCCAAAACGATGATGCAGAATTTTACTCCATGGTAAATTGTATTTTCCAGCTCAGCAAAGACCAGAGTGGATGACAAGGTATTGGTTCAAAACTGGTCACTGGTCTAGCATGGCACAATCTTTAAGTGATTAAGGCCACCAAACAAACAGAATCAATGTCAGCCTTAAGACACTATGTTATCTTGCACTCAGACCGAGAGGACACAAAATCAATAGACTGAACGGAGGAAATGACCAGCCCTTTCCAAAGCTATGCAGTCTCCACTTAAAAAAGGCGAAAAGCAAAAGAGAAATATGGTCGAAAAGTAATGACACAAAAATGACCCGTGTCTGGAAGTGTGCTCACGCTCGGAAATATGTACCCATTTGTCTGTCCCATCGTTTTTTTTTTCAAAGACAAGATTTGGTTGGCAGGTTAATTACCGCTGCAAAACACCCAATCTATTAATGAATAATTGAAGTTCTACAGCAAATTATTTTATTAAATTTCAAACCATTTTCAGAACTGAGTACTCACAGGATTCCGATGTAGATAGCCAGTTTTTGGAGACCCTGAAGTGTTTTTGGTGCTGTACACTATACTGTATATAGGTTATTGTAACTATGTATTACCTCGATTCTAATGAAGATCATTTGTTTCAATTCAAAATTAATATTCTTAAAATGCGTTTTGCAAACTGGTTAGGGAATTGTGAACACCGGCATACCACAGGGATGTGTGCTCAGCCCTCTCCTCTACTCCCTCTTCACATACGACTGCACACCTGTACATGGCTCTAACACCATTGTCAAGTTTGCAGACGACACTACGGTGATTGGTCTCATCAGCAACAACGATGAGACGGCCTACCGGGAGGAGGTCCAGCACCTAACATCGTGGTGCACTGACAACAACCTGGCTCTCAACACCAAGAAGATCAAACAGCTCATTGTGGACTTTAAGAAGTCTAATGCTAGCACACACACCCCCATTCTCATCAATGGGACTGAGGTGGAGGGTGTCACCAGCTTCAAGTTTCTGGCTGTCCGTATCTCTGATCTCATCAGCGTCTCTTCTTCCTGAGGAGACTAAAGAAGGTCCACCTGCCCCTCAGATCCTGGTGAACTTCTACCGCTGCACCATCGAGAGCATCATCACCAACTGTGCCGTATGGTATGGCAACTGCTCTGCCCCTGACCGGAAAGCACTGCAGAGGGTGGTGAAAACTGCCCAACGCATCACCGGTTCCTCACTCCCCTCCATCGAGGCCATCCAGGGCAAGCGATGCTTGCGTAAGGCACACAGCATCATCAAAGACTGTTCTTACAGACTGTTTACCCCACTCCCCTCCAGGAGGTGTTACAGGTCTATCTGCACCCGAACCAGCAGGTTCAGAGGAAGCTCCTTCCCTGCAGCTGTCACCCTACTGAACTCTAGCTCTGCATCCCGGTAATAACCAACCAACTAAGCCATATCTGTCTATACGGTTCATACTGAATATCCATATTTATTCTGTTTTTCTTATAATATATTCTGTTAATACACTGCATACTGTATATCTATATTATTCTTACTACTCTTGTATAATGTACTGCTACTACACTGCACATATCTGTACATGTTGTTCATACATTGTCCATACTATATAGCCATATTTATTCTGCTCTTATAAGGTTACTGCTAATACACTGCACTATATATCTTGTCCTGTCTATGCCTGTCTATACTCTGTATATCACATTGCACTTTTCTGCTTTTTTTGCACTTCTGGTTAAACGCAAACTACATTTCATTGGCTTTGTACTTGTACTCTGTACAATGACAATACAGTTTAATCTAATCTAATCTAATCTAATATCCAGTACACTAATATCCAAAATGCTGAACTGACACGTCAGTGCTCTTTTGTGGTCTTACCTTGCCTTTACACATTAATGTTAAAACATCTATCTTTGAGGAAGCATATGATTTGATTTAATGTTTGAAGTGTAGACAAATATTCAGCATAGATGAAATAACTATATTACAAATTTTTAATATTTATCTCAAGTTATACTTTGCAAAATAGGGTGTCATTTAACAATCTTCAATACAGATTCAGATTCATATTTTTGTCACATCAAAGAGCACATACGAGCAGATTCTGTTTTTTTTTCATAAAAGCCCGTATATATTATTATTTGTTGAAAAAATGTAACCATAGATATATAACTGTTGGTAGATAAACAATTACTTTACATTTTGTACAGTAAAAACATTTATTTTAACAATTTTTTGTACCTACATTAATCAAAAAAGTACAGCATATTTAATAATTTTACAAATTCTTCATAAAAAATATATTTCTATACAAAAACATTTTCTTTTGCACCTACTTCAAGTCAGCAGCACGTGATAACATGATTATGTGGTCAAATAGCATGATTGTAGTTAAAATGCAGTTTTACAGCTCTTTTGTTGGCAAAATATTTTACAGGGATAGAAAACAAAAACATTATTGCAGCAAGCCTGAAGAAAGGCAGACATGGATTAACTAGCTGTCAGATGCATAATGTGGGAAGCAAACAGTGGGGGAAAAAGAAGTGAACCCATCCTACACTAAACAAAACAAACAAATAAACAAAAATAAAAAATAAAAACAAACAAAAGAAACATAATTCCGAAAAAAAACACTTACTGTGTTCTAAACTTTTCATGGAAAGCTCCAAGTTGAACTTTTTGAGTCCTTCTATGGGAATAAACTAAGACATAATATGGGAATGTAAGACATAATATGCGCATATCGTCTTAACCACTGATTTGAGATTCCACTCATTTATGATAATAAGGCCCAACTATTTGCGAAGATTAAAGAAATAAACAAATTCTTTAGGAACACCAATTTACACAGTTCGGGACGCATCCTCTGAAATTAAATGTTACGAATTGGTATGAAAAGCCACTTCATCGAGGGTAAATATGAATTTGCGCTGCCACTGCTGTTTATAAAGCCAGTGCATATGGTAACATGATCAAAATAATCAATATTGTAGGTAGTTCATACAGTAAAAAATGTGCATTTATCATATGAATTCTGTACATGCACAAATGTAAAGTAGTAGGAACATCAGCAAGCTAACCCATGACATTAGAATCACAGTGAATATGCACTCAATAAAGCCCACCTCTCGTCGCCACAACAACTTTATGTGAACATGGGTAATCTAGAACAGCCCGGGCATGTTTCTGGATGTCATAAGGCAGTGTTACTCAGAGAAACAAGGTATGGATGTCCGCTTAGATCCAATGTTTCATTAATGGTAAGAGCAAATAAGATAACTGGAAATAAACCACTATCAAGTAAAAGTAAATTTTGCCACGGAAATGTGAATGAAACCCACATCTGATTCGCAATATCCCTCCTGAACGTAACACGTGTTAATGAGCACGCACATAGAAATCAAAACAGTGTTTTTTAAAGTAAGTGCAGAATATATGAAAAATAAACATTTCATCTGCCCCAGCATTGTAAAAAATTATAGCCTTCTGCACAAGAGGTATATTTTATATATTTATATATGTATATATATAAGCAAATTTGCAACCCCTCTGGATAAAACTTCAAACAGCTAAAAGTAAGTCAAGGCCTGTGACGATGTAAACATAAAGGTAATTTTGAAGATAATGCAGGGCTGTGTTTTCACCTCATCTCATAATGTTCTGTGAGTACGCCAGCAGCTTCCGTACTCCCACTTCAGATCCACCACTTGACCCTTCTCAGGAGAAAAATCAACATTCATGTAGTACCAGGAGATACCAGGTACTACATTTTTGACATTTTTGGCTACTCAAAATAGTCCACTCATTCCATTTTACTGCACAAAGCATGATTACCTCACATTAAAATGGGTATAAAAATAACAATGGCATGGTAGTAAAAAGAATAAGAAAGCTACATGGTTCCTATGATGTTCACAACCATTACATCATTATGTGCAATTATGAATCATAATTTAATTTGTGGAACCAATTTATAAAATTAAATTAGCCTTTCTATAAAACATAGCATGTTTACATGCTTTCTGTGGATCTGTAAATGTTTATGTACACATGATCAGAAACCCTGTATTGTCTTTTTATCTCTTTTCCCCCCCCATTTGAAACCAACTCAGAACCCATTCACACCACGCTAGTGCAAAATTTGTGCGATAATGTTTTTCAACGTAAAAGTTGAGTGAGTTTCCTCCACCATCTTGGGGGTAAACTCTGAGCCTCTGCTGACAGAGTTCTAGTTGTAGCATATTTTCTGCTTGCAGATGGACAAGTCTAGTATGTTCAGCCACAATATTGTTTTAAGTTGCCTGCTGCTTTGTAGGCCAGTATGTCTTCACTGAAGAAAAGAAGAAGAAAAAAAAAACTCCCCTTTCACCAAAACAATTATGTGGCCTTTCAAGACACTTCAGTATTTCCCAAGAGAAGACTTTTGGGAAGCGAGATTTCAGAAATGAAAGTAGGAAAAGTCGACGCAGAACTTTCATCCTGTTTGAACGATTGAGAGGCAGAACTCCTTGATCCCAGAAAGCATGTTCTGTCCTTTGTGGCCTCAACCAGAAGCATATGATGTCTCCTCCACGGAAATCATCCCTTTCCGGTCACCTTCAATATGTGTTTCTATGGCAATTAGTCAGAAATGATCATAGAATAGTATGTATGTCATAACCTTAAAGAATTTGTCCCAAAGCAAATTTCCTGTAGTCCCAAACTGCAGTCACACAGGACTAACTGTCATATGGAATATGAGACAACCATAGCTAGCCCAGTGAATTCACTATGGATGAATCCTTCCCATAGCAGCCATGGGGGCTATACCACTGTGCAGACTGTATTCAGTGTTGTATCAAACCTCACAGCTTTCGCCTCTGTAGGCTTCATGTTTGTGTCATACATGGGATTTTCAAATGATGCTTGTCCATTGGTGTTTTCATGACCTGCGTAGCCATTGTACTGTACTTTTGGTCTTGTTCTGAAAAAGAAAAGAGAAGGATTATGTATCAATTTGTCTTTAGAAATAAACACCCCAGGACATCCACTATGCAAATCTATGCAAATTATATGTTACATGTATTAGAGTGCATTAGAAGGATTACATTGTATTATAGTACTTACATACACACTACATACTATACCAATCAGATACGTACTACCCCATATTTAAGATAAATTATAAACAGTAGTTCTAAGGGGAAAAATAAACCAAAAAAAACTCTTCTATAATAGAAAGCAGAACATACTGTATATTTTGATGTCTTTCTAATGTATGATAATAATAATAACACTTTTCATTTGACAGATATTAACATTTACAGAAAAGGCACAAGAGTATCCCATTGTGTCTTTCATACAGATTTGGTTGGAAACACACAGTAACACATACAATATCCTTCATCTTAGAGTTTCATATGAAGAGTCAGTAATTTCAGTAACACACATAAGATAATGTGGAAGAGATTATAATGCTGACTGACAAGATGGATGGAACACAAAGAAACCTAACATGTGCAAGTTAATACAAAAAAATCACAATGCATAAAGGCATTTCACCGGATGATAACTTTTTTGGCCCAATTGAGCATAACATCTAACAAAAACTTCACTTAGATATTGTTCTACTTGACAACAGACAAATCTTCTGAAATCTTGTTTGTAACCTGTGTTAACTGTGAGGGGTTCTTCATTTAAAAAGGTTCTTTTTTCAAAACGTTGTCACACACAGACCTTTCTAAACAACAAGGACCCTTTCTAGACTGATAATTGTGAGAGTTAAAAATTGTTACAAAAATAACTTTTCTTTTTTCAAAGGAGTTGGTGTGGAACCTTTAAAAGTTCTTCAATGGTTACAAGTAAAGAACCTGATTTCCTCATGTATTCTATAACAAACATACTTTTCAACCTACTATCTTTGCACTATGGTAACTTTGCTTTAATTGCTTAAAATTCAGTATGTCACATTAAAAGAAAATGGTACCCTTCAGGGAAATGTTCACAAAAGAAACAGGATGATATTTAGTTGGTAAAAATTATGTTGACAAGAATGGATATTATTATGGGCTTTAAAATTGACACATTTTTGTAGCAATTCCTCCCAGGTTTGTCTTGGATTTGTGAGAACGCTTCTTTTCGAAATGAGCAAAATAAAACAGGACAATGGTTATGTTAAAAATTGCAGGGCAGTTGCCTGGTGATTTAGTCTCTGTCTTACCTGCTTCCGCCCCTTATTACGTCTTTGGGTCTCTCATTGTCATCTGTGGCTTGTGATAGTACCCTGCCAATTTTTTTATTTATTTTAATAACTAGAAATTGTCATGCTTTATGATATTTAGGAGACAGATGATTTCTTCTTCTTGTTTATCGTTTTAGCCATGGAAAACTCCATTGCTTTGCTTTTATACATGGTGGTTGGAGAGTTTTTTTTACAGAATAAAGTATGGATAACTTTGGAACATAAATTTAGATCGCTAGTATATGGAGGCACAGGAGTTTCCCATCACCAACAGACATTAGAGATTTCAATTCATCAAATGTGGACATTATATGTGTAAGGCACATGATAACAGTCCTTACCTGTGTTTGTAGAGGTAAAAGGCAAATCCTGATAGTATTAGAGCAAAAAATGGCACAAGGATAGCTGCAGCAACAGAACTGCTGTTTGTGCCATAGTAGGAATTAGTATCTGTTGTCAGTAGACCTGTATTTTAGACAAGACCGTGTGAGAAAACCACTCAACCAGCAATCAATGTGATTATTCTGTAGTTGTGTAACAGTATTTCAGCTTTGTTAAAGTAATATAAAGTATAATATAAATATAAATCACTGTATGGGTGATCTGATCTGCATTGAGTTTATACACAAGGATTAACCTCTCAGTTTTACAATTACAATGCATGCATGATCCACTTGTTTGGAATACAGAGTGAATATACCTTGTCTTGTTAGCTGAAATGTACCAAAATCTTTGCTGTGAATATGACCCTGGTAAACAAATGTTTTCTTGTCAGACTCTGCAGTGACCTGCATCAACAAAACAGGAAAAGAAATGATAATGTCAACACTGTGCAATGTTAACTTCACAAACATATCCTTTATGCCCTTATGCCTATAAAATTTGTATTCCTCCCCTACACCGTTTTTGCATGCATGTACACATTTTTGTTATAGGCCACATTAAAAAGCTATAAACACAGAAATAATGTTCCTCATAAAAATGTAAGTGCTTGCCAGCTAAAGAATGCTCAGCAGAAATATGCTAATTCTGTTGTGGAACTTACGTATCCATCCATTGCCCAGTTGTCATTCTTGAATTTACTATAATACTTCTCAGTTGGACCCCTAATCTGGTAGACCTTCAGAAGCAAATGGTTCTCTTCCTTCTTGTATGTCCCTGTGCACAAGATAATGTCAGCATTTACTAATAAATACCTTATTAAACCCGGGACAGGCCTTATGTGATGAAAGTGTGACCATGGAATTACACAGACATCTCATTACGTACCAGACAGTTTAATCTGCACACCACTCTGCTCCAGTAGAGTGACATTGACTCTGCTCGTGGTTACATTGAACCCGTTTACCGTTAAAGTGGCGGTCTGCCGCTTGCCCAGGTGCTCGTAGTACCCTGTCCAGCCCGAGTTGGTAGAGAACACATCTCCTGGAACTGAAAAATAGAGTTTTTTTATGTGACGTTAAGCACACATTCTAAATGCCATTGTTTGTTTGTAAGAACTCTCATCAATTTTTTACACTCTTTAAGTTATTGTCAGACACAAGTAAGATGAAAGGTGGAGATGCTTCACAGGAGTTAAAGCTTTAAAAAAGCCTGGGGGGATACCTACCACGGATCTTATTTTTCTGCACATCTGAATCTGCGCCTTTCGATTTGCTGTTTATTTTTGGCCCAACTAGAAGACAAAGAGTAATTGATAACTTGGCATTTGTAAGTGTGACCTTCTCCGTTTCTGCATGCATGAAAAGCAGTAATGGCCAACACTATTTGACATCTCTTACTCGCGTCGGAGCAAGATGAGCAAATGAATACGAGTCCTCATAAATTGCAGAACAAATTGACATCCCTCCAACACAATAGCGAGAGACAAAACACACACACATACAGTACACACACAAGCCTCTCCCGTGATGCACCAGGAATACTCTTAGCATTCATGTTTATGCAAATGGCATGCGTCACACAAACAAACATTAGCGCCACATTATCACTTCTTGAGCAACGATCGCACACAGAGTTCAAAACCTAATAGAGACCACTTGTTTGCACATCACTGTTATCATAGGTGGATAAACAACCGTGACTTCTCCTCCTCGCCTGCAGCAGCTTTATCCCTGCTCTCTCCCTTGTCTCAAATTATATATTGACCCAGCAGAGCCCTCAGGGGGTCCTGCCCGTCTTAGCAGAAGAGATGAAAATTGTATGACGACCCAAAGCTTGCCTAGACTTGGGGCCATTATCCACTGAGTTATACAAGGTTTCAGAGTCACTCTCTTGTTTCTGTCTTGTTTTTTTTTCTCTGTCTTAACCAGTCTTTCTTTTCCTCTTCAGCCCCCCCCCCCCCCCACACACCACCCAACACACACAGTCACAGTAGCCTTCATACTTATCTGATACCCAAGATACTGTTTGTCTACTTGTCTATCTGTTTTTCTTTCTGCCTGGCTCTCTATCTCTCCCTGTGTTGTCTGTGTCTGCCTTTCTCTGTTTGTCTAGACTGCATGACTGGACAACACAACAACAGTGAACATGCAAAGTGATGACACTACACACGCCGACCTCAGTCGTCTCATTTATCTGTGTACCTTTGCAGACCGGGGGCTTCCCTGTCCACTTTCCATCTGGTTTGCATGTCCTGTGCTCCGACCCTCCTGAGAGGAAGTAGCCATCTTGGCAGGTGAACATTAAAGTGTATCCAAGAGTGGGCAGATCGATGGACCTTACATCAACATGAGCAGGTGTCTCTATTTGTCTGCACCCATGAGCTGCCAGCACAAAGGGAGAGAGGAGGAGGGGGAGGCAGAGGGGAAACACTCAAACTTCATCAGACTGCAGGGTCAATAACACAAATACCACACGCCCACATGCATATTATTGATAAAGACTAGCCATCAGGAAGTGGGTAGGTGGTGGAGGGGGGTAGGGGGTGGGCAGATTTCTTGACGCCTGCCCCGCTGCTATCCGACATAATATATGAACTCTATCTTCACGCCTCCGAGTTAGTCAACTTAAGTCTCGCCGCTCAGCGAAGCAGCTTTGTGTGAGCAAGGAGCCTGAAGGATTTCACGGGGTGCGCTGTCAGCCTCACCCACAGATTTACCACTCATGTACGAAGAGCTTAAACTTGGCTAACTTTAATTCTTTTTGCTGAGACCAGCAATCCATACTTTTGTTCTTCCATGAATCACCCATTTCTTTTTTTTTTTTTACCTCACATGTACATTTCCATTTGACTGGCACCCAATGTTTTTTTCTGTCATGATATGTCTTTGCATTCACATATAAAGCTCAAGAGCCTAATCCCCAGGGTTATTAGGGATTGAGGCCTGTAACCATGACACTGGTATGCACTATCGCCTTAATACAGGGGCTTACCTGGGCTTCAGCCCAGGGGCCTCGACCAATGAGGGGCCTCCTAATAATAATAATGATAATCAATAATAATAAACGGTGTGTCCATATTCGCGGCGTCATTAGCCTACTCTGGAGCTAGCCTAAATATTTAAGCACATCGTACTGCTCTACAATTACATCCATGCAGAGGCCCCCTTTGTCTTCTCCAATTCTAAAGTGTAACAAAATGTAACAAAACGTAATACAAAATGTAATAAATCCCCGGTGTAGAGGAGCTAGAGGAGAGGCTGAAACTGAGGCTGAGACTGACAATCATACAAACTCTGGAGATAACGTGGGTAGGATTGAAGCAACGATAAACGAATGACGTGGATTCGTGTAACTGTCCATGAAAACAGAAGGCATAGCAGGTAAATATCGTAGCAAATAGCCTGGAAATGAAACGGCTTTAAAAACATGTATTTCACTTGTCTCATTGGAGTGAACGCAGAACATGGGCTGTGGCGCAAAGAAATGAATTAGTGATCTGCATCTCCGTTCACCAACAGCTAAGTTTGTGTTAACCCATTCGCACATATAATAGTCTATGTTATGTTTTCTCCCTTGTTAACGTGAGATATGTCTCCATGTAGTGTAGTGATAATGCATAAGGTAGCCATGTTCACGTCACATGAGCCAGCTTGTTATAGGCTAAAAGTATTTCTGTCCCTCCCAAACTGCGTTAAACTGGTGAATAGGCTGAATAATGTTAGGCTACACTGCATATTATTAACCAAAAGCGCACGCTATGTGGGCTTTTGGTTAATAATATCGGGTCAGATTGCGGGCCGGGTATCATTTAATCATAATTAATATTTGCGGTTGGGGGGGTGGGGCTTAAAAAATATATAGCCCAGGGGCCTCGGGTGGTATTAAGGCGCCGCTGCTGGTATGAGACAAAGCCTAACCAAAGTGGTGCTTTCAATAAAAAAGGCACATTTTCTAAAACAATATTTCACTTTATTGTCAGTCTTTCAGTAAGTTAGTGCCTGAGGAGAATGAGGCTTTTGGATTAAGACACACTTAACTTACAAATTAATTGACTGTGAGGAATGTGTTTCTCTTACCGATACATTCTGGTTGTACTCCACTCCATGTCAAATTTTCAAGGCATGTTCTTGATGTTGATCCCAGTATGTGGTAGTTTTTACGGCATCTAAAGAAAATCTTACTCCCAACCTAGAATGAAAACATGACATGCCTCATTTTCTTATCTAATACCAACAAAAACAGCATTGGCACATTTATGTGCTTATACAGTATGTAATAAAATAACAACAATACAATACAGTAACCCTGACAAGACACCACCTTTAAGGAAAAATGTAGAATTATCCATGCATCATGCCATTGCATGTGTTTTACTATGAACATATTACAGGCATATAAAAGTCAGCCCACCATTAGAGAGCTCCTCACCTCAAATCCCTGAGCCTGGATTGGGATCCCATACGATGGGGTTCCTGGATCTCTACATGAATTGAACGCTGGATCTAGATATCAAATGCAATGTTCATATATTAGCATTTCTATCTCTTATTTCTCAGACAGACACTGAAATGGATTACAGAATCAATATGCAGATAACAATGTCCCGGAAAGGGTCTTTTTGATTAACATAATCTAGCTACATGAACTGCCATTGAAAACAAAGGTGACATGGCCTCTAAAGTACTTAGCATTGAACAGTAAACATAATGTTGAATAGATTTGTTTCTACAAATAGAATTATGCAAAGAGAGCATACACAAAGGTCCTTTTGTGTAAATAAAATGACAGAAAGAATTTTAAGCACATATAAAATCTTTTTCGGGATGTAACAGGTCTTAGTTACTGCATACTGAATATGTTTTAACACACCTCTACAAAACCTTATTAACATTGAGTTTGTGTGGTAGGTAGTCATGGAATTACAGCACAAAAAAACCTTGGGCAACACAAGACTCCTCCACTTCCTGCAGAGGTCCTGATGACCGTCAGGTGTTTGTTGTTGTGATAATGACAGCTGGTCTGGTGGATTATTCCTCCGATAACGCACCACAGGGCCACACTTGCATGCTAACGCACCTACACACGTGGGTTGCACCCCGCTCCACGATCCGTCATCCTGGCAGACTCTCCTAGAGGAGCCGACCAGGATGTAGGGGCTCCTGCAGTAGAAGGTGACCTCCGACCTGAAGGTGAACTGCTTCCCTTCCATGTAGCCCTCCGCCGGTGTGCCCGGGTCTCCACAGAGCACAGCTGTGGAATACAAATAATTTCAGAAATGCACAAACACACACAGCATCTGTCTCAACACTTTAGGTGAGTGCATACAGGAATACTGACAGTAACCGCAAGGCCAAAACGCTAACGCTAATGAAAAAGTTAGCTTCCTCTTGTCAACTATACAGTTTGTTGTTGCTTTATTTTTGTTATTATTCCCTGCAAAGGTATCTAGAGTATGTACTACTTGCCACAGGCGGTTTTGATGACAACACAGTCAGCGCATGTAGTTTAAAAGCACCTTTTAACCTGAGTTTAGCACATTGTGCCTGACAGAGTCAAAGGCTGGCAGTCAGGGCCTGCGGACTATTTTGCTTTCTCTGTCTGCATGCCGGGCGAGTCTTGTATAGTGCTCAGGCAAAACTCTGAGTGCTCAAAGGATCAATGCAAGATAGACTGACATTTGTATTGAAAGGTATCACGGCCCATTTCAGAGCTGTCAAAGCCATCAATGTTCTAGGTTAAAGTCAACACATGTTTTCTTCTCCACAACTGTGACTAACATGTCTAACACCATCTGAACCCAATCTTAGACACCTTGTCTATAGCCAGCATGAAAATGTACAACATGACTAGCATTCAAACACACTGACTATTTTTCTAAATGGGGCAATTCCGCGCAAAACTGTCACATCCATAACACCAATACAATGGCATGGTATTTAGCTGCCGTTATGGACATGACAGTTTTGCGTGGAATTGCCCAATGCCAAATAACGGTAGTCAGTAATATAAAAAAGACCAGTGAAATCACAGTCCTACAATCAATAGAGTATCAGTACTGAACACTGAATGACACTGAAATGAACAGCTGTCTCTTCCATGTTACAGCATGTGGGGGTATAAAATAATGAGAGCGTATAAAGAAACAGAGACACATAATACAACAATAAAAACACAAAGGCCAAGGCGGATTTTTTTGCCCTGTGTAATATTCCAGTAAACATTGGCACACAACTATCTGGAAAAGACACTGCTATGTGTGGCCCATTTTCCCAAGGCAATGCTCTTCAAGGCAACACCTTTAAAAAAGAAACTTCCATACAATAAACAAATAACTGTAAACAAGCAAGCAAACAAACAAACAAATAAATAAATAACTGTACAGACTGTGTGTGAAAAACAGGTCAAAGAAGGCTGAATACTGCCAATGTCACCACTTTTTTTAAAAATACTACCTGATTGAATCATTTTATAGTAATATAACACGAATTGACTAGGACTGTCACAGCTATATGCAAATGTGTGGGTTTGGCTTGAAAGTGTTCAACTTACGCAGGCATTGTGGGATATCACCACGCCACGTGCCGCTACCCTCGCAGGTGGCGATGCCAGGTGAGGACAGCTGGTAGCCATCAAAGCAGCTGTAGGTGACGCTAGCACCCCACTGCAGGTCCGAACCCTCCACCTTCCCAAAGCGGATGGCCGGAGGGTGGCCACACATGACCACTGAGGACGGGGAAAAATGAAACAGAACTGGAGATAAATATATTGTGTGTGTGTGTGTGTGTGTGTGTGTGTGTGTGTGTGTGTGTGTGTGTGTGTGTGTGTAACATCCATTTGTTTTATTATGCACCTTTTGTTCACTTGAAAATATGATGAAAAACAGCACCCCTCTTAATCCTGCTTCACCATTCGCCCCAATGCAGTAAATGCATGCATTTGAATTAAACAGGGATAGAGGCTATGATTAAATGGGATTATGCCCATGAATCACTGAGCCTATATGGCATATATCCCAAACGACATACAGTACAGAAATGTATATGTGGAGAGGCACAGTTTTCCATGTCTTGCTTCAAACCAGACTGACTACCTGCTTTCTTTTGGGGGTCTGGGCTCTCCTGCATTGCACCAATAACTTGCTTTCCACTCTTTCCACATGGCATGCTTGACATCTGATGCATCAGATCTTACACATTTCATAGGATATATCCCTTCAGTGTTTATAAGGGAATAATCCAACTAGCTGTATGAAAAAACAGGATCAAAAACCCCCAGAATCTTTTGATCTCGGGATGCTCCGGATTCCAACATGTTTTTGTGTGTGTGTGTGTGTGTGTGTGTGTGATATCTACAGTACTTTTCAAGTTATTTTCTATTTTTTATTTCAGAGTAGCATTCCAAAGGCATCATTAGATGCTGGGATATGTAGCATGATTAAGTAATACTACCAGGTTAATGAAATTCAGTTTGTAGAGGGAGAAATCTTTTGTTTATGATGCTGGTGTCATTTTTGTTTTAAATATCAAGATTTGAAAGGATAAAAATATCTGAGGCAGGATGCTCATCATGAAATAACCATTTATTTACCTAATACTACTTCTAGTTTCCAACACCACATACTTGTAGATCTTAGAACTAGAAATAATTAAACTGTTAATAGTATAAGTTCTACTCCTGTATGAGTAACAGACGAACCTGAGAGCTCATGTTTGATGTGCACTGACAGGTCCATCCGGCCCATCTCCTATTAGAAGACATTTCTACCCAGCCGAAAAGATCAAAAGCCTAGAACCAAGACTATGGAGCAGACGAGCAGACATTTGTTCTGTGCATTATCTGCCTCAGTCATGCTGGACCTTGTAGTGGACATTGTTATGGTAATCCCTGGCCTGTAGCACTGATTTTATTATTAATACCTCTACAGCTCGGTTTAGTTTGGTTCCAGGAGCCATCCTTGGTACAGAGCAGTGTTGATGACCCAGGTGGTTCCATGGTGTAGCCAGGATTACAGTGGAACTGAACAGTGCTGTTGAACGTGAAGTCCTTTCCAATATAAATCCCATTAGCGATGGGACCAGGATCTCCACAGCTGATCACTGTTAGAGAGGACAAGGACATTCACTTAAGTCTCAGCGCCAGGAAAAAGATCGGAGAAGAAGGTGAAAAGAAGGAGTGTAAAAACACACACACACACACACACACCACACACACACACACACACACACACACACCACACACACGCACACCACACACACCACACACACGCACACCACACACACACACGCACACACACACACACACACAGACAAACAGACACACCACACACACACACACCGCACACACACACACCACACACACGCACACCACACACACGCACGCACACACACGCACACACACACACACACACACACACAGACAAACACACACAGAGACACACAGACACACACACAAATGGCCATGGGGTGATTGTGACAAACAGAATCACAGGTGAGACTCCTTGTGGGCCAGACCTGTGCAGTCGGGGGACGTGCCAGTCCAAGTGGCGTTCGCGGTGCAGTGACGTGTGGTCAGGCCCGAGGTCTTGTAGCCGTCCCAGCAGGAGTACGTGACGGAGCTGGAGAACAGCATCCCGTCACTGAACATGATCTTGGAGAAGGCTGGCGTTCCCGGATTTCCACAGGAAATGGCTGAGCAGGGAGGCAAGAAAAAGCGAGAAGTAAATAATAAACGTTTGTTTGGAGTCTAATCTTCTAATGGGCAACAGATTGCTAACAAACATTCAGTTTGAGCATTTTTCAGATAAAAAAACAAACAAACAAACAAAAAAAACCATCCCGCTTTGAATTTCTTACACATTTGATTCATTCTAACTGCTGGTCTAAACAGCATAAGCATGATCATAAATGTTCATAGAATTGATATCAAAACAAACAAAGCAAAAACAGAAGGGGAAAACGACTTTCACAACATTTGTAGAACAATATCTATTATTCTCATCTACGTACAGACGAGTTTACCATGTGTAACACTTTCCATTAACTGTCTGATGTGTCAGTCTCTGTCATCAACACATTAATCTTAAAGAGAGACGGATATACTGACAATGGGACTGAACATTTGAAGACACGCCCACCCCCCCACCCCCCCACCTCGTCATAAACAACTGAGTCAGATGTTGTGGTGCAGCTGTGAGGAGAAGAAAAAAAAAGCTGTGTGTGTGTGTGTGTGTGTGTGTGTGTGTGTGTGTGTGTGTGTGTGTGTGTATCATGCCAGTCATGGGTCATGTGAGTGCTGCTTAATTGCTAGTATGCATACAGGCGCATCGTCTTCAAGAGAATCTCCCGGCTAAATTAAAACCTGATTGAGATCTTGTTCATTAACCCATATTGATGGTATAGTAAATAACCACCCATTAGCAAGTACTGAACACTCAGGTTCCTATCTCTATCTTAATGAGGATGATTATCATTAGAAGCACAATCATTGCTACAGACATTTGCTTTCATGCTTAATTATTATAATGCCATGTATTAAATAAATCATGCTTTCAGCAAAAAGTACGGAGAATTACATTACATTGCGAATGCAAACTTCATAATGTAAGAGCGAGAATACTGGGAAGTATTTAAGTGCCTTAAGGATCTGTAGTGTAAAAAATAACCAAGTACATAACAAAGTGGAGACCATCCAAACCGAGCAGTGGCAAAGACAAAAAACTCTTTTGAGTTGATACAGAACGTAGGCCATCCCAGCGTCACAACCGTACCAACTCCAAGACAAAATACAAATGGTCTTGCTTAAATACATTTCTAGTGATCCCCCTTCCGTCGCCTCACGTGAGCTCTCTCTCCGGTCGTACCTTGTCTCATGAGGCGGCAGCATTATGTTAAAGCAAGTAGCCCTCTTCAATGATTGCGTTAAGAGAAAAACTCGTCAACAATGATTAATCACCCCCATCATGTGGTGTGACAAAGGTCACGTATGCATGCGATTTGGGTTGGCTTAATCAAAAGGTGGCGATGATCAAAACAGATGTTAAAATACATACACTCTGGAATGTTAAAATATATACACTCTGGAATTTCTCACTACAGATCCAGTATATACGTTTAAATCTAAATGTTATATACTTAAATTGAACTTGTTCTATTATGTCACTCAGTGGCACACTGAAATATATGCTTTCTGCTTCTGGAACATCCTACTGAGGCATTCATTTAAATTAGCTGTTAAATAAACTTGTTAATAATAAATGTCCCCTAAGTAATGGATTTCATTGGTCCCATAAGAAATCCATACATGAGGTATTTAGCTTGACAGCAGACCGAATTTGTATGTATGGTACAATAGTATTCCAAAATGCAATCTTTAAGAATTACATAATATCCTAGTTAGTTTGTTTTTTCCATTATAATAAAAGTGAATAAAATACACTTATAAAATAGACTTTACTTGAAGGTATCTACATAAGAGTGACATGACACTGACATAACACTAACCATCCAGTCATGACAAAAACCGAATGACACTTGACAGAAGCGAGTGACAGAAGTGTTATGTCATAAACGTTTATGACTTGTTTATAATGTTTATGACACGTTCATGACAGTGTCATGTCACTCTTATGTAGATACATTCAAGTAAAGTGTAACCATAGCTTTTAAAAGACATATAAGTTAACATATAACTTATAAGTTAACATTAACAACTCATGGAACAGCTCTCCATAACCATTCTCCTGTGATTATGTCTATATAGACTTGTAGTTGATGATGGCTGATGGAATGGTTTCAAATTTAGCCATATGCAACCCAGTCTCACTCCCTACTCGTCAAAGGTCTGACGCATGGTCAAGGGTCCTTGGCGTCAAATTCCAACGAGAAAGGTGTACCTTCTGCGTTGTTTTCCGATGTGGGGGTCCGTCAGATAGACATTCATGTTAATCCCTCATCGTCAAATATAGACGAAAGGAAATAAATGTCCATCAAAGGTGATGCCGTCACGTTAGACTAATGATTTGTTTGAAATGATAAAAACAAAAATCGCAGACCATCAGAGCCATAGGCTACCTTAGGTTACTTTGATCTTGCATAATTTTATTCAGCTTTGGTGTAGGTAACGTAAGGTAAAAAAAAAAATAATAATAACAATAATCTCTAACTAAACTAAAACGCACATATTTCTGTATTGCGACCATTGTAGCCTACAGTTGTAACAGCGCGTAACAGTTGTTTTACTGCCCATATGCACTCATTATAATAGGCTCTGCTCCTGCCTAGATTCGAACTCAGAACTGCCTGAAAGTTGCAGACCTGTTCTGGAAATACGTGCATTAACCCACTCGACTGTCAGACAACGCTATCTGCTTCGAGTAGGCCTATTAGGTAGGACTGTACAGTCCTCAGTACACAGTACATTACAGTACACTCCTTTTGACGCCAAGAACCCTTGACCATGCGTCAGACCTTTGACGAGTAGGGAGTGAGACTGTGTAGCCATATGATGTAATGGGAAATGGCTAAGGAACTGCATGTGCTGTATGCTCTACTGTATATGGTCCTTTTCTACTCAGAGTAATTGATGCATGGCCCTGCGTTCTGCCATCATTTCTAAATGCATGTTCTAAAGAAAGTGCTGTGAAATATTTTCTTCAAGACGTATTTCACTTCACAATCATGTCACCCAGAGGTACTTAGAGCATTTAGAGGTAACAGTTGAATGAAGTTAGAAACCCATGTGGTGTGCACCCCTGTCATTAGAGCCTATTCCAAATGTGCACCCACACACACACACACACATGCATGCGCGCACACACACACACACACACATGCACACACACACACACACACACGCATTCCATATGGACCTCCATCTGTGGAAGCTCACCTTCACACACCGGCTGGACACCGCTCCAAGAGCCGTTTTGGAGACAGGTGCGCTCGGCCGAGCCGATCAGCGTGTAGCCCGCTTCACAACTGAACCTCAGGAGGCTCTTGAGCCGAAACTCCTCGCCCAGCCTGGTGCCATGAGGGGGGATGCCAGGGTCGCCGCAAACCCCTGCGCTGCCACCTGTGATCGGGGAACAGAAAAATACGCCACAACATAGGGAAACATCACAGGTTAATCACCAGTTATGACTGAAGGCGGAAACAATGGCAACCATTTAGAGCTAGGTGTTAAGTGCAGCCCCACTAGCAGAATAAAAAGTTCTGACATCTAAGGCTAACCCTGCAACACAGTGGCCCGTACGGATACATATAAATACATGATGAGGGGTGCTAATGGCTTATCCGCCATGTTTAAATATAGAAATAAAATTATGACTGCATTCAGCAGGAAACAGGTTTCATGTGATAATTGGTCTCCTGCCTATCTTCACAGGAGGAGAGGAATGTGAACTGCCTGTAGTAATGAAACAGCAGCTGGTCAGGAGATCTCTGTTCTGAAAGTGCATACCGTGTATGTATATATACAATGAGTAATGCATACATTAATTCAACAGTGGCCCTTCCTTCACACTAGCTGCCTGGCTTCCTTCACAAGGGGAGGCCATGGGAGGAAGGCAGCGCTATGTTGCAATGAACTAGAGGCCTCCCTTGAATGAAGTGTACAACACGAGGCCTGCGGACTGTGACCTCTCAAGGCACTAGGTGTTGAGTGCTGAACAACATGTTCTGCTTTGGGTGGTGTAGATAATCTTATAAATAACTGAAAACAGTAAATAATTAATAATATATACACCACCAAAATATAAATAATTTTTGCTCTGAGGAAAGAAGGTCTAAGGTTAACTCTGAAACAGGGAACAGTATATGGTGTATACACAGTCATACATAAACAGCATATATGTAATGTACTGTATGTATAAAAGACATTTACAGTAAAATTTAGTGAAAAAAAAATAAAACTAAAGCCAACAAGGTTCATTTCTTTCCTCTTTTCCCTCAAATTGGCCTCCTGATGTCCCTCACATAGGGGCAGAGTGTCATAGAGGGCAGTAGCCCATCCTAATGAAGCAGCTGCAGGGCCAGAGGCCTGTGTGCCGTGGTGTGAAGCGTGTCACAGGCGACCCGGCTGACCGGTGCCCTCTTTGGCGGGTCTGGGAGGGGGTTTACCTGAGCAGTAGGGTGGCGAGCCGCTCCAACGGCCGTCCTCCTGACAGTAGCGGCTGGAGTTTCCAATCAGCGTCCTCCCCTGGCCACAGGAGTAATGGACCGTGGCTCCGTTGGTGAACCTCTTCCCCAGCAGCGTGGCGTGCGGCGGGGCGCCGGGGTCACCGCAGGAGATAGCTGCCCGGGGGAGGTCGAGAAAGCGAGAGTCAGAGAGATACAGGCGGAAAAAAAAACAGAAAAACAATAACAGATACTTAAAAAGAAAACATCTT
Source organism: Alosa sapidissima (assembly GCF_018492685.1). Taxonomy (NCBI): domain Eukaryota; kingdom Metazoa; phylum Chordata; class Actinopteri; order Clupeiformes; family Clupeidae; genus Alosa; species Alosa sapidissima. The sequence continues at coordinate 24,517,089 of NC_055972.1, read as the reverse complement.
TCTGAAACTGTCTCTCTGTTCCTTTCCTAGCGCATTATAAATCTATCTTTAACTCGTCCTTCCTGCGATGGCTCCTGAGTGGCAGCCCTCTGTGACTCCCGGCTTCACAGCCACCTTTGCAGACGCCTGCCTCTGCTGTTATTTTCACCACCATCATCATCATCATAGCCGCCACAGCTCCCAAACAAATACTCGCAATGCTGCTGACGAGTTTTTTTTTGGGGGGGTGAGGGTGGGGGGGGTGGACTAAATTCATCACAGTGGCAGTGTGTATCACAGGCAAAGACAATGCCAGGCGTATTACTTACGAAGGCACTTAGGAAGAGACCGGTCCCAGAAGCCATTTGACTGACAGGAGAGGACTGATGAACCGAGCAGATAGAAGCCCCTCTTGCAGTGATACATCACACTGGTTCTGTAGTTGAAGCTCTCGGGGTAGCGCTCCTGCGCGTGACGGATGGCGTTCTCAACAAAGCCCGGATCCGAGCAGTTTACCACTGCAAGATAAAACCAACCAGATGCTTAATGTCTGACAGGGGGTGGTGGGTGGATGGGGGGCTGGAGTTAGTGGGGTAAGGGTAGGGTAAAGCTGGGGTGGCAGTGGGGAGTCTGGAGAGACGAGGAAATCAATGGGAAAAAGTTCAAGAGTGAGATTGCTCCCGAGCCTTGGAGTAATATTAACCAACCCATGGGGCTTTTGAAGACATGCAGCATGGTAGCGTGATCCTCTCTCTCTCACATAGCCCAGATTCAAACCGCTGTTGGATTTGGATTCTTTCTGTTTTAACTCATCATTGTACATATTTCATACGTTTCTCCCTTCGCTGCGTTTGTTGGCTGCATGTTCCTGTGAATGTGACTATGCTACATTTGAGTTCTCCCCTCTCGAGTATTGTAATGTTTCACCCTCTTTCAGTGCTCACTCTTTTGTTTCTCCTCTCGCTGCATTTCAAACACAACATCTGAGGAGCAGTAACAAGGAAGCTGCGGTTCTGACTGCAAAGTTGGCTGAACTCAGCCTTCAGTCACTGGCCTTCACATGAAAAAAAAAGAGAACGAGAGCGGAGTTGAAGTCATGTCCAGGGGAAACAAAACTGATTGCTTTGCCTCAGTGACACCTGCCAATGCCTTGGCAGTCGATTGTGTCCCTGGGGGAAAGGAGGAGGAGAGGAGGGGAAAACAACCCTGAAAAATTGATAATTGGCAGCACCTGCTATTGGCATGCTTCTTCTTTTATTAGAGGTCCTATTATTTGAAAGGTCCTAAAAAATGATGATTGCTGGATGCTTGTTACAAGTGAAATGTCAGAGTGAGAATGTCAGTATTATGAGTCTATAGAAAGAGATTAGCATTGCTCTATATTACAAAGAAATACCTGTCCCTAACCCTACTTGAGTATGTTACATAAACAAATCTATTTTTGTTAATGTCAGGTCTTGGTACGAAGAAACTAGGCTATTGGGTGTCTTCTGCAGTGTACTTCAGTAATGGAAAAGTCCTTAATGATCCTCATATAAAGTTGCGAATTGTTACACTTTACAAACCTTAACTCTAAATCTAACTCTGACCTTAGCTCTAAATAAATCATGCATCAACAGCACACTGTACCTAACAACAAATTAAGTATTTAACACATGATACCTAAAGGCATTTGAATATAGAGTAACCAACATACGATAACCAACTGTTATCACCTACCTTAAAAATGTAGTCAACAATAGTGCTTGCCTCCTGTGGTATATCTTGTTTAATGGTACCACTTATCTAGAGCTGTATTTGTAATAACCTACAGTGGCCCATCCATGATTTATTAAGCCATTAGAATTCAAGTGTTTATTTGCTAACATTAATATTTAAACTTTGACAATGACATGGTGTGCAGTAATGCCTTAAATATGCATTTGACTTAAATAGTTAAAAAAAAAAGCTTATAGTTAGTTATCTTAGCAGTGACTTCAATAAATTATTAAAAGCATAGACTACCTAAGATATTGTGGACGTTTATATTCTGCAGTAATTTTAGATACGGTATTTGTCACCATCGATATAATATTAGATTAAGTATTTCAAGCCAAAAAAATACATTCTTTCCCCCCCACAAGGCTCTAAACTCTGTACGATCGATAGATACTGTTCGAATATTTAATTCTGAGAGAGACAGGGAGGCCGAGAGGGGAGTGGAGAGCTGTAACATATTGTCACCGTCTCCCTCAGCTTGTTTCATGGAACAGTAATTTTGCAGAGGAGAGAGCAAGTAATACCAGCGGATTTTCAGCTTCAAATCACATCTCAGGGTGTCTGACTTACAGTACAGCCAATTCACCCAGCATGTCAACATATGTATGGTGAGACCGCTCTGACCACATGTCCAATACATGCAGGCTAATGAATATTTAAGATGACTACTCTTGCGTGGTAACTCATGCTCACTTTTGGAAAAAAAAAGTATATACAGCATTTTGATGGGGCCTACTCCAGCCAATCTAAATTTCAAATCAGAACAACCAAGACCTTACAGCTCATGAAAACAATTATCCATGCAATTGGCCTTGTATATACATAAACTATGAGCTATGGGTCAAAATACAATTGGAATTTACATTGTTAATGCTGGTGAACATCCACACATGATGCTGACAGTTTAGTAACAGTGGTACTGATGTACTTTTGGCACAGCGCTGGTAGTAAGGACTATAGGAAATATATTTTTTTCAGCGCTGTGCAAACAATATACTATATCTTTATGCATTTTGCTTTGTTGTTCCTTCATTTTCTGGCGAAGCGGCAACATTCCATACTGAACAATGCAGCCAACACAGAAGTTCAGAAAACCTGCAGGCTGCAGTGCCTCGAATGACCATTAAGGGTACAGCTCCAAAAACTAGCAATTTGCATAGACCCCCATGTTAAAATGTGCAACTTCACAGCAGAAAAACAAACGGCTTTTCGGGCTCTAAAATTAGTTACCCTGCTCATGACAACTGAAGTGGGTGAATTATTTTATATCTCATCCATTTAAATGGTAGATTCAGTTTAAATGAATGATCTGAGAGAATTAGATTAAAGTTTGAGAGAAACATAAACAAAGATTACCAATCGCGTAACTTACGGCTGTGTTTGGTGGGTAAATATAATTTGTTTGGCTTTATATCGCCTAGAAGTTAGTGAGAAATAGACACTACAACATCCTATTATACTGTTATTATAACTAACAATAACATCTGATTGATGAGTTATTATAACCAACAATAACGTGATTTATGAATTGTATCTAGCCAGAAGAGAAATGAGAGACAGTCACTCAGGACAGGTGCACTGATTTCCCTGCAGGACAAGTGTGAAAAGGTGAGAAATAAGAGTCACGGTGGTCAAGACATGGAGCTATCCGCAGAGAGAGAAGACTGTATCAGTCCAATTCTTTTTTTTTTTTGAGTGCAGTCAGGTACCTTTTTTTTTTTTTATCTGAGAAGAGTGGACAAAATTAAAAGCAAAAAGGTTGGACAATGTGGGAATAATGATGCATCATTAATGAGCTTTTTTTATCATTACTTTCCCAAATATATAGTGAAGGCCCTGGAGACCATTTCTATGTCCTGCCAAGAAAAGCAAACTAGCCTACTGCACCATTAAAATGTTAAATGTTCTATGTCACCACATCAGTGGCTATTCCTCAACGGTCTATTGAAAAAAGGATCGTTCTGGGTTCTCCTATGAAGGCCAACCAAGGAACCCTGAGGCGTTCCAGACTTCAATTAAGGGAGTAATATATAAATGTTATTGCCATACAAGTCACTCTGATTGAATCTATTCGGTGTAAAGTAGCCACATTAGTGGTGATCAGTGCAGAGCAATGGTATAAATGTGACATGGCCTGGAAAATCAATGTTCCCTTACCCCTGCACACTGGAAGAGTGTTGCTCCACTGTCCGTTCATCCGACATTGTGCTTTTGAAGCACCATGCAACACGTAACCCGTGCTGCAGGTGAAGTTGACCACGTCGTTCAGGTTGAACTCGCTGCCATTCGTCCGGCCATTTGCTGGGTTGCCCGGGTGGCCACAGGTAATAGCTGCGCACAGTTATAAACGTATTAGCATATGGCCTGGCCTCAAAATAATTCATAAAAATGGCTTGATATCAGAAACTTCGATTAGCTAGTTAGGACCATTCCGAACGAGAACAAAGATACTCACGAACACAAACGGGTGCCTGTCCGGACCACCTGTGGTCTTGCTGACATATGCGAACGGAGGTTCCAATAAGTCGAAACCCCATGTTGCATTGATAGACCACAGTGTCCCGGTAGCTGGATCCATCGCCACTTATGTGCCCATTAACAATAGGGTCTGGAGAGTCACAATGTCCAGCTGCACAACAACAAGACATTTAACTCTTTGATGGTGGCAATAAATGCAATACAATTAAACAGAAGCACTTCAATGTGCAGTACGTTGAATAATCAGCTAGAACTAGACTAGGAATGGTCATGTGGACTTTCTCGAGACTGCCTGGTATTTCCATGAAATAGCCACTACACCTTGGCCTTGCCCAAATGTGCTCCAAGGTAAAACTAACATGGTCATTTCTGTACATTAGTTCCATGCATCAATCCTCTGGGCTTGAGACCGTAATACTTCACTGTGAAAGTATGTTACAATGTGAGGTCAATACATATGCTATGTATTGACAAAAAAAGAGCTCTAATAAAATCAAATCAAAGGTGCTCTCCAGGTACACCTCAGAAACACAATCTCAATATCACTATATAGCTGAATATATGCATTGCTAAAATATGAATCTACAATTAACGCTCACCTAGACATCGTGTGTCCACTCCACTCCAGAGGCCGTTAGCCTGGCATTCACGAATGTGTGATCCTACCAACGTATACCCGGTGTTGCATGTGAATATGGCCGTGGCACCATATGTGCTCAATGTGCCCATTTTCTTGCCGTAGGGCGGCGAAGGAAGTTCACCGCAAGAAATAACTAGGGAATGGGAGGAAAATCAAAGAAGAGCTTATTATTTGGACTCACATGAAGAAGAGATATGTGATTTAGTATTTTCTCCCCTCTGAAAGATCTCAGAATGTGCTTTTAGTACTGCTAGATGAAAGAAGAAGTGCAAAAAACTGCCATGTCAAAGTGAGTGAAAAAGAAATGCAAATGACACACGATGGCTTTTAACTTTTACACTTTGAGCGTTTGCCATTGTGTTAGCTCTGTTAAGTAGTTCTTCATTGTGTCTGGACATCTAATATAAATGATAGTTAAATGGGTGAGGAATCAATCCAATGAAAGGCCTGTGCATTTCCATACATTTGCGACATTGAGTAAACACATTAAATATTAAGTCTCCCCTAATTAAAATATTTACATCCACTTTGACCCCTAATTAACTAAAGTGTCTTTCAGAGACGGTTTAATCACCACTGCAGTGTTTATCTAGGCTGTATGTGTGGTGGAAATAGGAGCATGATCAAAACAAATTGAGTCCAGGGTGCCTTCTTGTGACTACAAACCAAATCCTGTGGATTATGGTGGGATCAGAAGTAAGGCACACAGGATGCTGCGTAGGATCTCATATGTATTAGCTTCAGGTCTGAAACGAACTCCTGACCAGATAATGAACGGTATTCAATAATTAAAATTAAGATGTCTCACATGGCCAGCGCAAATAGATATGGAGGATTTCTGGCTGCTCAATAGCCTCTGATTCCGGGAAGGGCTTAATTGTAAGACTCCTTTTTTTTCCTCCATGAAGAAGGAGAAGGTGTGGGTTTGGGTGTGGGTGTGGGAGGCTCAGGGTCTCTTTGTGTGTGTGTGGGTGGTCTTACTCTTGCAGGTGGACTTCTCCTCGATTCCATCCCAGGTTCCATTTGCCAAGCACTTGATAATTCGCCTGCCTCCCAGATAGAAGCCTGGAGTGCAGCTTAGCATTATCTGAGCGCTGTATTCATTCAGTGACCCAGAGATTAGTCGCCACACCATGTGCTCTGAGAGCATGCTCTCAATGTTAGGGCACTGGATCGCTGCGGGAGCACAAAATAACATCCTGGCATTACTGTAGGCTTTGGGCTTCAAATGTAGAAAAAATAGGATGGATGCTTTTTGCATTTCTTTTACAATACATTTTATACGTAGTAATATTTGCTATGTAATATTAATATAATGCTACTAGTAGGGATATATATATATACAGTATTACAAATATACAAAATATTTATAATGGAGTAAAATTTGAATTTAAAAACTGAAGTCTAAAGTAAAGTACATTCACATCCTGTAGATTTTCTACTATCCACAAACAACTAAAACATTACGTTAAGTTTTAATAATATCTTCATCAGCAAATGTGCTTCTTTTTGAAATTGTGTGCTTATACAGTATGACCTCTGAAATCCAAACTGCACATTACATTATGTAGATGAAGTGTGACACATGATTTATCACCTTAATGTGTGTGATCAGGCTCCATTTTCTGTTATTGAACAAGAAAGCTAACTGCTTTACACCAATCTTAGTTGATTGTGCCTTTCATGAGGCAACCCGTAACAACATCATGATAAGGACGAGGACATGCTGGAATGACATTACACCTCATGAGTTGATAATTAGTTTCCAGCACTATCGAACACACCATCAAAACGCACCGGGTAGTGGGTGTTTATTTGCTGGCTTATGGTAATCCTGGTCTTGAGGGGGCATGAGGTGTCGCACCATTTGTCTTGTTTGAGTGCTAAACCGCAGAAAGCAAGTCATTATTGCTCTCATTCCACCAATTACCTGTCCTGCGTTATTTTCACAAGGGGGGGGGGGATTGAATGAGAAATGCACCGACTGTGGTGGCTCAATGAGGCAGGAGATTTTAACATGCCGTTGGCATAGAAACAGAGAAGGGCCGAAGGGTGGGGGTTGGGGTGGGTTGGAGGCACTCACGTAAGCAGAGAGGAGGGTGGGCGGCGTTGCTCCACACTCCGTCCTCCAGACAGACGGCGGAGAGGGAGCGGCTGCTCTCCATCCGAAAGCCTTCGTCACACTGGTAGTGAACTTTACTCGCAACTGTGTACTGGTAGCCATGGAATGAGCCGTTGCCGGGGGACTCCGGGATTCCGCATGATATAGCTGTCGACAACCCGATGAGACAAAAAAGATCGTCAGAACAAATCACAGAGAAGAAAAGGGGAGCAAAAACAAACCCTTTTCACAGATGTGTTTGTTGGCTAAACTGTGTATCACACACAGTATAAACATGGACCGCTCACACATTTAGAGGCATCAAAACAAAAGCAGATGTTTTGTCCGTTTGGCTGAAGGCAGTGGGACCAATTAAACTCCTCTCTTGTCAAACTGGATCACAACCCCGATGCTGAAGACGCTGATTAAAAAAAACAGGCACTGAATTCTCTATCCTCTGTCCCTGACCTTAGCATGGGCTGTGTGGATCGTTCGCACCATTTAGGGGGAGTGATGGCTACTAACGAGAATACGCTCGCCGGTTGTTCATCCTAAATGGCACATATTCACTGCTACCCTGGCACAGTTTGGGGGAAAGCACATCAGTTTGAGTAGGGAGGAAGAGCCATAATTCTGGGGTTGTTTGGAATTTCACCACTAATTCATTTATTCTGGCTTGCAACAGATACTGTAGTTTCCTATGGACATGAACCATAATTTCAATTTGAAAAGCAAATATGCTTACATAATTCTGTGAATATGATCAGTTTAACCCATGCCTTCACATGAAATTGAGTTAGCCTGAAGGGCAACATATTTCGTTTTTCTCTGTAAACATTGCAAGCTGGCCATATTTATGTGCAGTATCTACAGAAATTGTGATTCAACATTACAGTAGGTTCCATCCTGCAGAATTTTCTCATCAAAGCTGTCTGTTCATTAAGGGAAATATTCTGCTATTCGCTCATTAAATAAAGAGGTGTGATTTATTTACACAAGAAGAAAACTGTGTTACACTCTTGTTTATTTAGGCTGTCGGGAAAGCGCGGTATGTGAATTTTCACATTAGCCTTTTGAATGTCATTAAAATCCATTTGATTTGATGAAAATGAAAACAAGCAAACTATTAAAAATAGTATCAAATTTAAGTATTTGTTTCTATATATCACATAAACTCAACATGAAATTAAATGAATCAAATCACACCCTTGCCAGGCCTACTCAGAAAGACGTGTCATAGGTACTGAGATTCATGACTTAAAAACAATGAAGAAATGTTACATGAAAATGCAATGTCTCAGCTGAAGTTGACACGTAGCATATTACTAGACATCAAATAGTAATCAAGTAATCAAAAACCTTGCCACTGATGACTGGGACATGTTCACACTAGTCACGCTTGAAATTAGAGCTCTATTTATTATTTTGTTGAGGATAGAGGATGTGGATATGGAGAATGTGGATGATAACTGTGGATTGGATAGCTGGAAACTGCTGTGCATTGTCAAACTCCAGTATATCCAAACAAGGCTAGTATACTCACGGCCGTTTGCATTTGGTGCCTTTAATTGAGTTTTGCTACAATGAATAATCTAATTATTCACTAGACTTGTTCACATGATCATGTGATTAAAATGCGATCCAATTTCGTATAACCTAATTTAGACCTAATATGGTACCTTATATCTGACTAGAAATAGGGGGATGGATGGAAAACAAAATTTGACACAAATATGCTATGTTTTAAGAACTTTATTTGTTTATGTATAATAATGTAAAAACTACCCCTGCAGCCATCATAAAGGTTTTTGCTTTGTGCAGGCGCTTGATTTACTACAACTTTTTGATAGATGCAGGCAGAATACACTTAAATGGTGTTTTTACTTTTTACTTTACATTGCTCCGCCAAAAGTACTCAACTGTCAGTATGATGCATAAATCATACGTTTAAGTCGGGGGTGGAGGGGGAATATGCACATGCTGAAAAGTGCATAGCGGCTTGCTTTTTTTTTTACCTGAGCACATGGGAGCCCTGGGAGTCTGATGAGTTAATTATCTCACATAAACTCTCTAAATGCAGCCTCACACAGGTCACAGCTCTCCAAACACTTCTGCTGTATCTATTTTCCACTGCAGCTCACCGACAAGTAAATATCTATAGCTGACTGTCACTCTAATTAACGTGCGGCAGCACTTCTTTTTCCTCAGTCAAATGTTGCAGTCAGACTAAAAGGGAAACCAACTGTCATAAAGACCTCAGGGTAAAACAACGTCAGGATCAAAGCATTCTGTTTTAATGATGGAATTATTTTCTGTGAAAAAACTCTGATAAAATTCCATTTGTTTTAACAGGCAATGGACTGCCTTGTTTCTGTTTTTTTCTTTTCATGTCATGCACCATACCATTTTGTTTTACTGATGCAGAGCCATCCATTGCACCAACTTTTGAAAAGATTTTAGCATTTAAAGTAAGTCTTATTTGTGAGGGTCAACTTTCATAAGCATGAGATATGAACACCAGCCTGAATCAGCTTGGCATATTGACTTACCTTGACAGAATGGCACTGAACTATCCCACTGGTAGAGACCATTCAGATGGAGTCGGCACGTGGCGTTCCTCTGGCCCACCAGTCTGTAGCCAGCATTACAGTAGTACTGCAGCCTACTGCCAGGCCGGTCCCTGGTTCTGTTTCGAATCCCGCCATTTTTGGGAATTTTGTTCATGCTACAGTATGCCGCTGCCATGAACACAAACAAAAGACATGTTTTTAATATGGTCATAGTCCACATTTTCATACTTAATAGATTTGACAGATGATGTTCAAATGATATTGGCTGCATGAGTTTAAGTATCCAAACTTTTTTTTTATTTGGAGTTGGATGTTTTTTTCCCCCAAATTAGTAGACCAAAATCTCTGATCTAGTCAAGCATTTGAGTCAAAATGTCCCAAAAGCATCAGAATCTTAAAAGTCATTCCGGTGCACATATATCACATAAAAGGCTGTAGAAAACAAATGGGAATAAAAAACATCAGTGCCTGTGTTGAGGTGATTAGACCATGAGTCAGTAGCGCACCACAGCATTCTAATTTACCCTGATGAGAGCCCAATGGACAGTTTAAGATCACGGCTGATCTCCCGGGGCAGGGCTTAGACGCGGCTCTTAGAGCAGTTTTGTAAAAATAAAGTGAGGCTGCATTACCTCCTGGTGTTTAACATGCGGTCAATTTTTAAGACTTTTAATCAGCCCACCAGCGGGGCGGCCATCAGGAGAACTTTGAAAATTGATCATGCATCGAGCCGAGGCTGGGATCCAACGCAGCCTTGGTGGGTTTGGAGTGGACTCATTTCCAATCCCAGCCACCTCGACACTCCACCAATATGAAGGATTCAATACATTGAAAAAAATGCGAAAGACGGGACGGGGAGGCGAAAATGGAGTAATAACCGGCAAAAGAGGGGGGGGGGGCAAAGGGGGGGGACAGAAAGAAGCTGAAGAGAAAAATGTGACAAGGCATCAGAGGAGAGGCGAAGGGTAAGGGTGAGACGAGATGGAAAGTAATCATTGCCACTGGGCTTTCTGAACTCTATATCATATCGTGCCATTGGTAGAAATGTCTGTCGGAAGCACTGCACTTGGCAGTTATTCAGTAAAATTCATTACAGGATCTTTGACCTCCATTACAAGAGGACTTGGCGAATGGTTCCCTAAAGGTAGGCATGTCTGCACCCCACCTAATGAGGGCTAACTTAGTAAAGGCCAACTTCCTTTCACACTCTGACCTAAATTGGGTCCAAAGCAGCAAACCTTCAAGAGGGGAGGATCCTGTATTAATCCACACGGGCATTGTAGTCAGCAAAGGAAGAAAAGCCTGGATGAGGCTCACGCTTTTATCACATGTCTGTTATCTCTGAATTCAGATTACTCTGAGAAGAAGAACTGCAGAATGCTGCGGGATGCTATAGCAACATATGGCGCCATGCAGAAACAGCTGTGGGCAGTGCAGCAGGCACTCCAGTGCTGCTCGAGTACCTGTGTAGCGGATTTTGAAGCCCTTCTTGTTGGTGGCATGGTCAGTTGACCATCTCAGGTAGAGCTGGCTGGTTTTGCTTGTGAAGTTCAGCTGGGTGGAGTGATTTCCACTGAGGGCCACCAATAACGGACTCTGCCCAGAGGGTCCTGGCGAGAGAAAATCATTTGTTTAAAATTTTGTTTTCTGTTGAATATGTTTGCACTGAAAACACACAAACATCAAGAATGCACTCATGAATAAACATCCCAACAACAATGGCCACAGGAGAAATTTAGAAAATTTACCATCAAAAATCTCCAGTTCATCAAACTGTTTTTCACTTTGAAACATTTCCACATAGATGGAGATGGTATAGGGAGGTTGGACCTTGATGATCCAGGAACAGGTCTGGGAGTTGGGGTAGTTCTGGGGAAAGCCTGGGCTAAGGACCACACCGGACGATGCAGACCTTTCCTCATTGGCAGGGCACTGAGCTGGAAAAAAAGATAAAAAGCCAACTTCACACTGTGTCACCACTAACCGGATGGGAAAAACACTCCACAAAAACAACCTTTTAGGCGCCTCTTAGCTCTGTCAAACAGCTCCTTTCAAATACTATCACCTCTTTGTCTCTGCATAGATAGGCAATGTGAGACAAACAATCATCTGAAAAAAAAAAGAGCTAAAGAGGATGTACATGCCATCCAAATCTACCCTTTGGGCGAGACATGTGAAAACAAGGCTGAGTAAGTAGCTGTGTTGTTGAGCACAGCAATTACACTCTCACAAACCTGCACCAGGGCTTCTGCGCACGTCTCGCAAGAGTTGTGGCAGCATGATGTTCTGAACATTCACCTTTCACAGGAGGCACAGTGGAGCTGTAATAGCTACAGAATGCAATTGGGGAGAAATATGGCTGGCATATGTTTGGGATGCAAATCAGAAGTGCTGCGTGGGGGAAACGTCAACAAGGATGCGTGGGAGATGCCGGCAATTGGAAACGAGTGCAAGAAGACTCACAAAAAAGGAACTGTTAAACAACAAAACAAAAGGCATTTTAACTGAGTGTTAGTGAGTGTGTGAGTGAGTGTGTGAGTGAGTGAGTGAGTGAGTGAGTGAGTGAGTGAGTGAGTAAGAGAGGATAGAGAACGAGAGGGAGTGCAAAGAGAGGTAGACTGAGCGAGAGACACAAACACTAGACTAACTGTGCAGTCCGTTCCATCAGCTTAGACAAAAAAACGGACTCCTTGGGCCAAGAAGCCCCAGACCATTTTGAATCAGTGGGCCATCTTAAAATGCAACCAATAACCACTCGAGCCTGAGCACTGATTTTGGAACTTCGAGGGGAGGGGGGAGAAAAAAGCAGAGTGTGCCTAGCCCCCTGAACCACTGCACTTACTACGCTTGGTTTGGTGTTCTTTTTGCTTTTATTATACTGTATGTGTGTGTGTGTGTGTGTGTGTGTGTGTATGTGTGTGTGTGTGTGTGTGTGTGTGTGTGTGTGTGTCTGTGTGTCTATGTTAGTGCAAGCAGCATCAGAGAGAAGTGAAACCCAAGACCTACTACTTTGTTTTTGCAGTCAGTGAGACATGAGCTTCGAGTCCCCTCTTGGTTTTCCTCCCCTCCAGCTTTGACTTTCCCTTTATTTTATTTGTCTTCAGCAATCAATGCACAGGAGATTTAACTGAGCTGCATCCTCGTTTTTTTCTCCTTCCTCCTCCGTCCTGTCTTATCTATTCTGTGCCTTCCAGCCACCTGTCCACACCCAATATAGCGCTGCAGTACTCTGATTTCGACTCACCTTCGCATGTGGGTGGAGGACCTTCGAACTGAAGGTGAGAATTAAGCTTGCAGGACAGCTCATCACTGCCTACCAGTGTGAATCCTGGGAGACACTGGTATTTCACTATATCGCCTGTGAGAAATGGAGAAAAGGCAGTGTTAAAATCCAGGCTAAACGATTTGATATCACCGACGTGATATTTTTGTTGTTGTTTATATCCTACATTTTATTTCATTTAAATGATGAAGTCGCTTTGGATGAAAACATTTGAATACAATCAAATCTTAAATGAATGATAAACCTCAGGCAATAGCACCAGAACTGAACAAGGGCAGATTTATATTGGAATCAGTGGCAAGTCTGTTCCAAAGCCTGCCCCTCTCTAAGGGAATGTGGTGTGACAGTGAACACATACCTATTTCATAATCTTGATCTTCATAAAAAATGTCAGCATGTTCAACTGTGGGAGGCGAAGGGCATTTCTTGAGACGATAAGCTGCGGGGGAACATAAAAAATTGTGTGACAAAAACATTCATCACAAAAATGGAGTATAGTATATATAATGGCCAGTATATAGCATTCATACAGTACACATGATGTATGGGTATGCCTATTCTTATAAGTGTGTCTTTACCGTAATTTCCCAACTATTAGCCGTGGTTTATACATTCACTTTGCAAAATACATACAGTATGAGGTTATTACACAGTGGCAGTTAATGTAGTAATAATATGTTATTGTTTTTTTTTTACTTGCATAAAACACTGTCTTACAGCTTATGCACAATGTGGCTAATACACAGGAAATTGCTGTAGTAATATTCATAGCATACATTTGTCTAGAACTCTATCTAGAGTATATCCTTGACCATTGATAACAAAATGAAGGGTTCCTAAAGAGCAAATGCAAAAGAACTAGGGCACATCAAATCAGTAAAGCGCCATTCTTGATACCATAATGAAACCATTCATGAGCATGTTTAATGTGAAACATATTGCATAGCTTTTCAGCCTATTCAAATGGTTCAAACTTTGCAAAAAGTGCTTTCTATTTACCAAAAATAACTTCACTAGCTACTTGCAACCCATGAAATATCAGTGTCACGGTGTGCTTCTTTACAGAGCACATGTTTTAAACACAAGATACATTTCACATTTCAAAGCAGCGTGTTGAAGCATGCATTGCATTTTTTGGAGGAGTGAGTTTTTTTTCATTTGGAAGAGAAACTAACCATGAAAATTGAGGACGAAGAGCCCACTCGTGGAGAAGTCGCTGTGAAACTTGATAAGAACCTGATTGAAAGAACTGTAGGCAGACTCGAGGGCCGTATTGCCGCTGAAAATCCCCAACTGCGGGAAGCTCTGGTCCGGACCATCCCTGGAAGAGAGAGCAAGCGCCAGACATTGAAAATGTATTACAACGTGCAACTCACAGAACACATTAAACAAAGCAATAATGGCCTAACATTTCACTGCGGTTTGGGGAAAAATTGATTTACTTTCAAATCCATAGCAAGATTTTGCTGACTTTCATATAAAAGCATTATTATATAGAGTGTTGAATGAAAACAGCTAAAATGATGACTTTGGCTACTCGACTCTTTTAATCGGTTTTGGAGATTAATAACGTGCATTACTCTAAGAGAGGGAGGATTAGGTGTATTTTTTTCCATTGTTACACATATTTTTCATCCACTTAAGAACAGAGTATTCCCTACAATGAAAATAGCTTATTTTATACTGACATTAGTCCTCTCCATTTTCAAAAAGGAGTTGCTACCAACAGGGGCTAGTCCTCATGCCTCCGAATGATAGAGAACATTGCACAACAGCGATCGTGCTACACTGGGGCAAGCATGTTAAGATATCTCCGGTGTGTTTGTGCATACCATACGGCGATGTAGTCTGTGACAGGCTCAGTCTCAAGCTGAGAGAAGTTGATGTAGACGCCGTGGCCGTGTGGCACAGTTATAAACCAGGTGCAGTCTTGTGAGTCCGGATACTGATTTGGAAACCCGGGGGAGAATATTGTGCCATTTATAGCGGTCACGTTGTAGCCACACGGAGCTGAAAATAAAAGAATGAGAGAGAGGGGGGAAAGGGAGAGAGAGAGGGGGGAGAGAGAAATAGTGGAAGATAGAATTTGTCTGTCAATGACGACTGGTCTTTGTGTCATTTCATCTTTTATTCATTAATCTATTCATTTATTTATTTGCTTTATCAGCTTTCAAGCACTACAGTTACTGTCTGTCATATGCAGGTAAATACAATAATAGAGTTTAGGCTTCAAATACCATTTGTCCCTTCAACAACAGCATTCATACAGCACTGCCCTATGTTGATTTATTAAGCCATTGTAACCAGCAAGTCAGAGGCAAATTCTACCAGCGGAAAGTTCCGGCTGAGTGAGAAAGGGCTCCAAAGATAATGTGAGGTGGTATTGATCGATTCAAGGCTCTGATTTTTTTTTCGCACAACAGTGCTTATACTGATGATCAAGGTGGCAATTTAGAACAGGTCCCAGTAGCACATCTTCACTAGTTTTCTTTTAAAGAGTGGGAATTAAAAGACCAGTCACTGAAAAACAACAGGCTACACACAACAGACCCCTCTGGAATAAAGACAGTGGTGTGAAAACACCTTTTAAGATCTGCCTAACTCAAATGGCACACCTGCTGCAAAGGAATTGGACTTTAGAAGAGAAAAAAACTCACACTTAAAGTACAGCAAAAACTTATTTTTTCAGTTTCTTTGAAACAGATTTTGAAACTGTTCATTTGTAATATGGATTCACAAAGAATGGTGTGTGGTTTTTGAGAAGTTGCAAACCTCTATTCTATGTTTAATACTCTATTTTTACTTACCCTCACAGCGGGGGAAAGGATGATTCCATTTTCTGTTGATTCCATGTTGACATGTGAGTACCGGATGGCCCACCAAAATATACCCAGGGAAACACTCAAAGGTGATCGACTGCCCCGCATTGTAGTCACTACTGATGATATATCCGTTGGTGAACTTGGGTGGGTCTTGACAATTCTGCAATTCATATGCTGCAAGAAAAGATTTCCAATACATTCACAGAATGGCAATGGCAACTGCAGATAAATATAAATAAAAACCTTATGAAGCCTGCCTCGTATCCTTATCAGTTAATTTTAGAGTGAGTAGTGCTTGAGAGGC
Organism: Alosa sapidissima; assembly: GCF_018492685.1. Lineage (NCBI taxonomy): Eukaryota > Metazoa > Chordata > Actinopteri > Clupeiformes > Clupeidae > Alosa > Alosa sapidissima. Next base: position 24,501,154 of record NC_055972.1, on the reverse strand, counting down.
CCATATCTTTACATGTTGCATTAACTTTGAAGGTAATTCATCTTTTATTCATCAGTTGGGACACACAATGGGCGAGCAGACCAGCCAGCTCTGACAGAATAGAACTGCTGGCAAGAAGAAAAAAGAAACTTGTGAAACACTGGGGGACTGTTGGAAGCTGCCAGTTTGTATGACTTAGTTTCTCAGCAGCAATCTTAAAGCTTACTATCCACAATGTTTATCTTTGCAGAGCACCTCATTGGACTATAATTTGAATGATGGACAAAGTCTTAAATCTAACTACCGAACAGCTAATTTAATAACAAGACAAAATCAATTACCTAATTTAACACCATGGGCGAGGCATTGATGAGTTAGCTCAAAACATCCACATGCCACACAATTCCTATATTTCATGGAAGTTGCTTTTTAGGGCAGGGCCCACTGCGTCAATACAGGTTTGTGTCACAGCATCACTGAGTATATCACTGTTGTGTCACTGTGTGACTTGGTTTAAGTTATCACTTTTTTATCACCACCAAGAACATGACATGATGACATGTCATGATTATGATTAACCACCACTTAAGCGATTGAATAAAGCAGCTAGTGAAAAGTCACTAACAAAGGCACATTCACTGAAAGAAACTATGACCATGGATAAAATTGTTGCTCTCACTTCTCTGACTGAAAATAAGGTGGGGGAAACAAAAGATGAGAGAATGAGAGAAAAGACAAAATAACTACAATGTGAATGATGACTGAATTAATATAACAATAACACAAGTTAAAGATGCACCCTGAGTTTTCGCAATATTGTTGAGAAACTAAAAAGAGAAGGGAAAAAATCCATGAGTAACTTAAAGGGAGCATGTGAAAAAAAGACTGTCCAGTTTTCTATTCAGAAGTGATTGATTTTGCTTCTAATTAGAATACGTTCTACATTATAGTGGACTAATCTTCAAATGATATTTGACAAGCAAACTGAAATAAGCCATGTTTAACAATCACCAGGCTTGGTGTCAATTTCCAGGGTAAGGATTGGCCTACGTTTAAGCCAGATATAATGAATTATTTTCACTTTTTATTGACTGTGGTTTTAGCCTGAACAAAACACAGCCAGGTGCAGTCAGGGTAATATAATCCAAAGCTGAGAGTCCCAAAAGGTCTATTATGTTATGATAGCATTAAATGAGATATTTTTTCAAAATGAGGTTATTTCTTTTTCAGTTACAGTGGTCATAGCACAACAACGCCTCAGGGGAACATAACCCATTTATGCACGTAAAACCAAACAAGGAAAATAAAAAAGATGGCAAATACATTTGAACATGTAAGCAAGCAAATTGATATTGTGTTAAAAAGGGAAATGTCTCACCTTTGTATGTTAATCTGAAACCTTGTTGATTTTGCGTGTGGTCAGTGTAGAAATGAATAACAATCTCATGTGTCGTACTCAGGAGGTCAGGTGGCAGTTGCGTTCCACTGAACTGACCAATCAGAGAGCTGCTGTGCTGAGGACCGTTGCGCACCTCTAAAAAATCGTGATTGACTTCAGTGGTAAAGTTTACAAACTGGATCAGAGCTCCTGTAAACACAAGCACAAAAGACAGGAAATTGAATTTCAACACTCGTCTATCATCAGCATGATGATTTCCCCCTACCTCAACTGAATGCAGTAGGCATCTTTATTTTTCCACCAAAAAACAAAAAGTGTTTTGAAATGTATAATGAGATTTTAGTCAACATCACAGAGTGGATTTTTCAAATTACTTCCAATAGCATTTTCTTTAATCTTGTTTTAGTATCTTAAAAAGAAACTATGCAGTTTTGTCAATTTCTTCACTGTTTTCTCACTTTTTGCTCGCAGGTTTCTCTGCAGAGCTCCCCCTACAGCTTCAGAGTATATATTATGAATATGACACTCCTCAATCGGTCAGTCAGTGTTTGTAGTAGGGAATTTCTTCCACAGTGACACCAAGGACAGTACTCACAGGGATTATTGACAATAACGTATTGTGCTTTCAGGCCCAGGTTTGCTATTTGAAAATGCTTTACTGAAGCTGTTTTTGCCTGTGCCGAAAATGATCAGCAGGAGCAGAGCCGGTATTTGTTTGTCTTGTGCAATGGGAGGAGAAAGCGCAGTCTGGTTAAAAGTGGATAGTAATGGTGTTTGGGATACACAATGTAAACATGATCTCTTTTCCTTCTGCATAAGCTGGTTGATAAGGCAGAAAATTGCTTTAGGATTTCTCTACAAGTTTTTTGTTGTTGTTGTTTAAACGTGGGAGTGTCTGTCTCTGCTCCAAGACAAGTGTGAATGACTTCTGAATCCCAATCACCGTGCTGCTGTGTTTCCTTTTGAACTGAACATCTATGCCTTACAGTATTTGTGCAGATGCACTTCTCACTGGCGGGATAGGGTGCACTCCCAGAGTGGCTCAGTATAGGAGAAATTAATAAGAAGCAGCAGCATCACCTCTGCCTGAATCTTTACAAGCAGGGGAAACAGTAATGCAAAACATTGTTGACGGTCACATTCATTACACACAAGATACAACATGATATAATACACACAAGGTGCATACAAGAAACATGTGAAAATATAATTGCTACAATTACAATTATGCATAAGAACAATAATTGTCATAGGCTTTCATAGCTAACTACCACTGTATGGGTTTCTTGTAAGCAGAGTACAAATTCACCAGATCATTAGCACAGAGTCAGGTATGCACTCACTACGTTTCCATGCACTCCATATTCCGGTTTTATTCAGAATAATGACAATATTCTGATTGTGTGTGAGTCATGTAAACGCCTTATTTCAACTGCCATAACCCGATTAAGCTTATATTCCGTTTATTAAACACCCAAATAACACCCCTGGCCTATGCCTCTTTTAATATTGCCCTATCCCGAATATGTTCCTTAATCAGAATATGGTGTGCATGGACACATAGTCGATAGCTGTGTTTGAAATGTTTACTTACTCACTCATTCACTGTTTGCTATGTATCTGTTTCACTACATAGATCCCTATATAGTGAACGAGCGTAATGTAAACGAGTGAAAAATGTAATTCAATATGGAAAATGTTTACACAACTCCCTAAATCTGTCTTTAGAAATGTCTGAAAGGAATTATGATTGAACAGAGAGGCCTGTCTTTGCCCATCAGGGCGGATGTGAGTCTGACATGTGAGTTGTGGGGGTTGCTAACTGCACTTGGCTGAGATGTTGAAACCACTAGCTGCACGAGGTGACAACCTTACCATATCCAACTGGCAGCAATATCCTCCAAGTGCAGTCCAGATTTCCTGGGTAGTTGCCTGGAAATCCAGGACTTAAAATCACATTGGTCATATCGTAGAGGGCACCACCACATTTAGCTAAAAAACAAAAACAAAACAAAATATAACTATTAGCCAATTCTATGCGTACAAGTGAAAAATATATACATATTTCATATTTAACAAATTCACATACAGTACATAAACAAGTCACATTTATGCTGAATAATACCAAATATCAAGTTTTGCTGATTCTTACCAATGCACAATGGAGGGGGGTAATTCCACCTTCTAACAGTCCCTGGCATGCAGGAGATATGCGAATGGCCCTGCACAAAAAGAAATCCACACTGTCATAAAATACACCACACTGGGAAAAAAAAGAGATTTCAAGAAACAGATAAGGAGGCCAGCTGTCTCCAAATCCTTTTTTCAGGCCTCTGATATGTTTTTTTCTGCTCCTTTTTCAAAGCGCCTGCCAGAGCGAGCCTCCACAGACACCCACCTGAAGCACATATCCCGGTTCGCAGCCGAACGACACAACCTCATTCACCATATAGCGGTCGCCGGTTTTGATGCCATTGGCTGGTATGATGGGCTCGGGACAGGAGGTGAGGGCAACAGCTGAAAGATAAGGAGAACAATAGAGGATTTTACTGTGTTTCCTCTGTTCATGTCACAGATGAGTGCATGTTTGGTTTGAATTTGTATTCATATTCATATTGGTTAATCTGGCTCAGACAACACTTTCATATTGATGTATTCTCTCTTGCATTAAACAGCTGCTGTTTAGGTTTAAACACTACAATTTGATGTCATTAATATAGGGAACAGTATAGGACATAGGTGCCCAGCTTGAGAAAGAAGAATGCATCAGTGCACCAATCATACTGTATTTAGCACAAGTTTGCCCAAAAAAGAGTAAGACCCATAGAAAACAACTGACCCATGATCATTCTCTGTGATTGTTGACACGGAATACAACACCTTTCTTTAAAATGTAGATTTTCCAGAAAGTAAGTCTGACACACACACACACACACACACACACACACACACTGTAGTAGACCCAGGAGACGAGAGTATGTTGCCAAGACAACTGCTTCAGTGCAGCGAGCGAGAGAGGATGCCGCGTGCTTCCTCCACGTCTAAACGTGCCACGCTGCAGGTGGCACCGTCCCTTTGTGTGTCAGCCTTAAACAGTCATGGCTTTCCCCACTCGCTGGGAGTCAGGAATACACTGTGCGCTGGAAAATTAGCATGCGCCGCCAGGATCCTCCTAACTGCAATGTTGTGAGTTTGAACGGTAAGAAAGGAAGATCACAATTTTCCTTGCTCTCTGCGTAGAGTGAGCTCACTGGAAGTGATTTATCTTGATTTGCTTAATCCTCCTAAAAAAAAGCATTTTGATGCTCTTTCACCTGTTTAGTTTAATTGTGTTCGTAATCCCCCCCCCCCCCCCCCTGCATTGTACCTTATCTGTGGAGCATTTGCCATGTGGATGCCACTTAATAATTTCCAAACAATTATAAGCACACAGTGAATCACTCCACATTGCTTAAAGCCATTTAGAGCAGCCGCTGATCTGATGCGCTGTCTCGACAGGACGTGTTGTCAGAACCCTTTTTTCCATTTTCCTCCCCTTCATCTCATTACCCATTAACAACCCCCCCCCCCCATCCCCCACCACCTACAAAATTCCACATTGCTGACACTCACATTCTGCATGGAGAGGCCATTCTGTGTGCCGTTCTGGGGATTAATCGATAAAGTGCCACATGTCCCCAGCCTCTCCGCAGATGAATGATATACTTAGAGGGAAAAAATAAACTGACATTCTCCTCTCGAAAAATCACTGCCAGCTCAACAAAGGACAAGAGCTTAACCTTTCGAAAGGAGCTAGGAGTGAGACATATGTACAGACACAGCACATGAAGCAGTGGCAGGTCTGAATCTTGATTGAGTTGATATATCTCTCTACTCAGGTCTGTTACACTCCTTATTTGTTATGTTAGTTAGCATGTTTGCTACTTTATGAAGAATTGTCCCACCCCCAGGTACTCAGGACTGGTTCTGTAACCTTATGAGGCACTCATAAACTGATGCCTGAATTGGCCCACCTGGACTATGATCGGCCAAATCGTAGATCCAAAGCAGAAATCTATGACATGGGCTGCTTACTTCACTCATGACATGCCTTGTAAAATGTAGCAGACATCATACAGACATGTTAACAAGGTTAAAAACTTGATTTTCACAAGGTGGTCTTTAACAGTCTAGAGCGTTTCGACTAGCCAAAAGAGTCTTGGAGCAATACATGCTGGCAGTGTTGAATACACAAGCACTTAGCCATCCTCATGAACTTCCTTGATAGTGTTCATCGCCATCTATTTTCTCAGATCGGGGCATCTACTTGTGTCACTGGCGGAAATAGCATCTTTACCTCCAAGATCGCAATGAGATCAGTGTTGGCTTCCAAAGCCCCTCGGTAAAGTGGTGAAAAGTGTACGACTGTGCTGGTAAGGATCTCCGGTCTCCAATGGAGTCAGGGCCAACATTACTCCTGCGTAACACATGGCCCTGCTCTTTAAGTGGACTGCTTGGGAGAAATGGCCAAATTGGGCTGTCTTCCAGGTGAAAAGCAGTAGACAAATTGGAGATGTTAGGAGTGAATTAGGTGAAATAGTATAGATCAGGACAGGCCCCACGAGCTATAGCACACCCTTTCTTCTGTTGGGAGAGACCCTGATAGCACCAGTGGTCACGGAGACATAGGGCGCTTGATGTTATCAGAGGCCAGGATAAAGGCAGCTTCCCATCCCGGGAATAGTGAGGGACTCACTTGTGAGTGTTCTGGAAGTGTGTGGAGAGCATTAGTGAGGTTGGGTTTAGGTTCATACACCAGTTTGAAATAATCGTTTTAGTCCGTTGCTAGTTAATGGGAATTCATTTTGTGTTAAACAATTTGATGAACTTTCACACAGATAATTCAGCAAAGGTATTGTTTCACAGCTGATATGTATGCTATGAGGACTAGCCAGGGCCAAATCCAAACATTTTCCCAATGAAAAGTTTGTGGGCTTAATTTTTGAATACTTAAATATATTTATACCTGAAATATGGATCGCAATTGCCTATTCAATGTTCGTTAGCTAGGTATAATATAATTATTCCTGACAGAAAAAAGAAACTACAATAAACAAAAACAGGTAATGCTGTAGTTAAACCTTTCATCATAGGTCATGCATGTCAGACAGATACTCTGTCAGCAGAATGAGTAGATACACTGACATTTGATTTTTTTTTGGTTTGATGTTACTTTATGACTGCTTTCAGAATTTTAGATTATTAAACGTGTTTCTAAGCCATCATATTTTAAGAACTGCCTTGAGAATTAAGATGGACCCCTTGAACCCACCTTACATCTGAACAATGTGGCAATACGACACAAAAGACCACCAGTCTAGGGCACCAGTAATCTGATTTCCATGTGGTCAAGTGTCCCAAGGCAAGTTTAATGAACACAATACAACAGCAGCAAGCACTTGGCACTCTGACACAGTAGGATGAGGCGTAATGTGTATTAATAGAAGCTATAAAGCATATTGTAACAAAAGAAGAAATAATACCAACCCCCTTCTCTTTTCTTTCATTTCATTTCTTATTACTCAGCAATGTGTTAGGCATGTCTGCAACATTTTACAGGGTAGACACATTTGAACTTTCAAGGGCAGAGAGCTTTTTCGTAATAGTAATGTTAAAAAGCTCCATACTCACTCTTGTACTCCAAGTGGAATCCGGCAGCGACGACACTGATGTCAGTGTGGAAATGAAGGTAGAGCTGGTTGGATGTGCTGTTCAATAAAGCAGGAGCGGTGGTGCCTGCAACACATCACATGCAAATGGCTCAGACAACAAGGTTGTTGACATTTATACAGGTAGTCATTTGGGTTACATGCGCGGGTCTGAATTGTGAAATTAATGGGGGTTTTCTCCATGTGGCCTGGGTGCTTTGTGAGAATGCAGATTAAGTGCTTTTATGTAATCCGAATGGATGTGTCCTTGTACAAAAGGCTCTCCTTTATGGAGTGTGAACAGCAGAAGAGGATGAAAGTATCATTTGAAATTTGACAGCCGCTGGTCATTGAAGTTTTGTCAATGGGCCCCAGTAAGACCAAGGGTAAAACTGTAAGCACATTTAGTTTTGTTGTCTTTGAAAGGGGACAGTTATGAAAGAAAAAAAAAAGATTTCAGAGGCCTGTCAGAAACATTCAGACACTCAGTGTGCAGCACAGCTACAGTATATCCTTTGTGTTATTCTAAACAAAATGAAAACGCATGAAACTTTGAATATTTCTGAACTAGTGAAGGACAGAGCATGCTAATTTAAGGCAGACGTAACGCCCCCAGTTCAGCTGATGTGTCCCACACAACACATAGCAGTGCTGGAGATGCACACAATCATCTAATCATCAGTGATAAGATGTGCAGGTACAGTAGAAAGTGATTCTGTTGCATGTTACAAATGCCTAACCCTCGACAGGAAATACTCTAATAGTATCACTTCTAATGTTCTAATCCCAAACATGGCATGGCGGAGAGAGAAAGTGGCTGGCATGTATTAGTACAAGTGCATTATGCTGATGATAGTGGCCTGTAAAGTGCTCCTTTACGGTTGAATGACTTGACTAATAATTTTTGGATGGAGTTTGACAGCTTGGTAGCGTTCATCTACTGTCCAGCAATTCAGCGGTCCATCACTTCTATTAGCTGGACAGGCATCTCCAGCATTTCTTACGCTTGTCAAATGAGCTTCAGATGGGCATAAAATGGACTTTGCCGGATTGAATATGGCCAAAAAATAGGAGCGATGCATTTTCTCTGCAGGAATTTAATGGGTCAAGAATATGTAGCACAATGAAAATATGCATCATGTCACACGGCATTTGGGTTCTGGCATTACATCTGAGGTGGTTACAAGAAAAGTATAAATAAATAACATGCACATTTTAATTGAATTAGCATTCAGTAAACTGTAATTAATCCTGTACGATAGCATGCTACTGAATAAAAAGACAAGGATGGAGCACAAAACATATCTGACAGTTCAATTAAGGGAATTATACTAATGGATTTGTGACCAAAGGATGAATTAAATGAGTGATTGTGATGGGTGAGGGTCTGGTAGCCCACCACGAAGACTAGAAGAAGGATGGCTTTCTGCATCTTAATGAGCTCTCACACACAATGCAGCCTGACAGAAACTCCAGATCTTTCTCTGTGTAACTCACAAAAGCACACAAAATGAAGTTTGGATAATTTGGTATCTAAAAAAGAAAACGAAATGCAGAAATTAGCATTTTGCCATCCTCAGGGGAAGGGGGGTGCATTAGATCATAAAAATCCATCAGGTACACCTTGGGATTGACTTTTTTTACACTTCATCAAGATGAGTCGTTTTGGTGTTTAATGTCTTTGCTTTGAGGACTGTTGGCTTCGAGAGGTGAACAATGATATTCAGCCAGGGTTCACGCCACAGAAAATTTGCCTTAAACTACACATCTCCCCAGCCGTGCGACCTTTAGTCAGCAGGCTGCCGTGGCACTGAGGCGGAGTTCATTATGAGCTTGTTGAAAGCATTGCTTAAGGCCTGGCCACAGCATCACTCCGTCGGGAAACACAACAAAGGTTAAACCCCCCTCTCTCCTAGGAGGTTCTCTTGCTTTGGAACCCCCTGCTGCAAGATTATTTTTTACTTCAGTTTAGCGGCCTTGAAATTTTGATATTTCTTTTGTCTTCGCCGACAAACCTTTCCAAACCAACTCTATCTGTTGGGAACATCAGTGTGTCTCTGAGTGACATTCAAAGAGCTGTGACTTTCTCAAAAGTCAGTCTTGAAAAACAAAATGACTGCCCAAAGTTGCCAAACCAGAGAAATGACTGCATACATCAGTTTGAACATTTCACAGGCAGAAATGTAAATTTTGAAACAATGACATAGGCTACAGGCAGCAACATTATAGAGTTATAACATAACTGATACCAGACAACATTCAGCACAGTTTGTGAATAGTGACAAAAACAACATATATATATATATTTTTTTTTTTAATATGACTATTTCAGCTATTACCAGTGTTACCTCTGCAACCAGACTTACAAAGGGGAGATAACTTAGCAGGCTAGCCTGGTTTCCCTTGCAGTATATCAGCAACACACTCATACCACAAGTACGCTAGCATTCGCATGAATAACAATAAACTTTTATCGCTTGCAAGTTTTAAAAAATTGGCTTCTTGTCAACACAGCAGGAAAGAAGCCAAAGGCTGCTGGGCTCAGCTGTAGCAACTTGGCGGCGGTCCAGCCTGAGCTACCTGATAAGAACTATAACACCTCCTCTGTTTCTTCACTACTTAGATGTCCCTTAACAACAGAATCTCGCCAAGTTCTAACGCAATGCGTCTATGAGCACTTTTAAGACATGCAAATGTAGAAGACAGTGACACTTCCATAAATCAATTCCTAAGGCACTTTAGAGAACTTCTCTACAGACACTAGGATTATTGAGAACAGGAATCTATGTAAAATAAAAAAAAATAGCACCAGCGGGACTGCCTGTAACATTGTATTCAATTCCTTTTTTGTAATTAAAAGCATACACAGCTGTTTAGTCTTGGGAACCATCTTTCAGTAATTAATTTGGGATGGAATGAAATAAAGTTGCCTGCCAACTCCATCCCAAAAGGTCTCATGCATTAACAATCAAATAAAAAAGAGACATTCATCTACTGGTTAGAGCTACAGTATGTATGTTTTATGTCCTCGAAGGCATATCATAATGTAACTGGCACGCAATCCCAAAGGCTTATGTACTGTACACCAGACACATTCAGCTGCCTGGGCAGAATCTCAAAAAAGAAGAAGAAAATCCTACTTTAGTTTCATAGCAAGCCTTGCCCTTTAACAAGTCAGAAGTTCAGAAAAATTCAGTCAGGGATTGGGCCTCCAAGATGTCAGTCAAAACCCCAAACTAAAACAAAAGTGTTGGGTGTGGGAGGGAAAGGGGTGGTTTATTTTCGAATCTCTGGCGAGCACTTTGCATTTGTACCTTTGCGCACAGACTAAAAATGGACTGGATCCAAACCAATAGCTGAAACACTGAGCTGTTTGTTGATAAAAGTGCAACATTTTCCAAAAAGAAACTTTCCAATTACATGGCATTGATTCTCTGTTAGGGGATGCACCAAATTTGTTTCATTTGATGCGCGTTGTTTGACACCAACATTTCCCACCTGAAAAGCTGCCCAATTTGGGCGCTGTCATGTCTCCGCCATCATAGATTTCCAGGGAATCCCAGTTGTGCTCAAGGGCGAAGCTAATGACTTGGATCTAAAATCAAAATTACAACACATCAGAACATGTTGCATACAAAAATTTTCCTAATTAACTTTAGCAATAAGCTAGTGTCTTCACTGACATGCTCAAACATCTTCATTTTTTCACTGATAAACAACATCACAAATTAAAGTTAAAATAAAATCAGTGACTCTTAATCTTGCAATGAACAACCTTAAATATCACACACAATTCTTTAGCTTGCATTGATATTGAAGTAATAATAATTTCTCTCTACAGTAGTTTCCAGTTAAAGGCTGTCATTTTTGTCAGCGTGGGTTACTGCATTAGATGAGTTCACAACCAACCATCATTTTGTTCTTCTCTTTGTTCTTTTTGTCATTTTTCTTTGAACTTGCCTGGATTCCAGCTCCTTCGGTGACGACAATCTTCCACACACAGTTCAGGCTGTTCCCATAGGGTTCTGGAAACCCAGGAGACAGGATGGTGCCTCTTCTCTCCGTCAGGTTCCTACTGCATGGGACTAGGGAGCAGAGCGAGGGGTGGGGGGGGGGGAGATTGGAGTCATACTGTGCTTGGCACACACAAATCCCCTTTTTCTGTTCTTATTAAAGACAAGCAGTGGCTAATAGAGGTGTGTTGGTGTGCACTTCTGGTTTCTGCTGTAAAAAAAGACAGCAGCATGTGTGCTTCCCACGGTGACCTGGGATAAGTGTTGAATCACTATTGGGTTACTTGCAGGATCCTAATAAATGTTTTTTGATCTGCTTGTGTCTTATAAAGCTGCTGGAACACGTTAGCATGCTAATATGTCTACTAAGGATGGGCTCAGAAACCACACCAAATAAAAGGTCCTATCTCATAAATAGACACAACACTATTTCACTGTCAGATCATTTGCAGTGCTATTTCTATATACCTACTTCACCAACTTTACACATCAGAGTCTGTTTGAGGCTGTATCAGCAACACTAGGAGCCTGTTTTATGGAAATATAAGACTTACCTATGCAGGTCGGTATGGTGTCATTCCACTGTGCAAGTGCATTGGGAACAGCATGGCACTTGATAGCTTTGGAGCCTTCAAGAAGGTAGCCTGGGCTGCATTCAAAACGGACAATGGACCCGGCTGAAAACTCTGAACCAATCCTCCTCCCATATCTCGGCTCTGGCACGGAGCTGCACTGCGTGTCACTGGTCCGTGGCACAGCTGAAGAGGTTACAGTGCGGAAGATAAGATGGTGTCACTTCCCATAGACAGGTTACGTGAATACAGGCAACAGTCTTAGCTTCATATGGTTGCTTGTATCATGCACCTTTGTATATTGCTGCTAATATCGTTATTTCTGAAATATGTATTTGTATGTAGTTGTAGTAGAAGCAGCAGAAGCAACATTTAAGTCCTACTTCAGTGTGACACAAATACATTTCCAGCCCCTACAAGAATGTGCATCATCTTGTCTTGGCTTAGAATTCATGACTGGGTTCTGTGCTCCTCGGAAATTGGATTGTATTCCGTGCTTTGACTGTGCTTGTGGTCTGCCTTGAGCTGATGTTTCCAGATGTGCAGAGGTATATGTGTGTGTGTGTGTGTGGGGGGGGCACTCTGCATCATCACTTACATGCCGCCATGTGCCAAATTAACTGTCCTAACTGTCAAGAACTATTTTTCATGCAATGCCCATCCACCCCCACCACCATCCTCTCTCAGCCCAACAAAATGCATCCCCGCGTTCAGCACTGTATACTGTAAAACTGCAGAGATAAAAAGCGACACAGTGAGCATGCTAGGCCGCTGCTGTGTGCGTGCTGAAATTTCCCCATGAAAGATTTCTAATAGATCATCCATTTTTATAAGGCAGCTGACACAGAGAGTTTTAAAAGCACATGTAATTCGCACACTTCATTTATTGCATCTTTAAAGACAAGGAGAGAGAGAAAAAAAAGGAGGGTTTGTGGGGGGGTCCTTGAGGTGGGGGCTGCTATCTGGGTTGAGGGAAAGTTATTTAAATGGCGCAGAAATGAAATCGAAATGGCTTGTCGACAAAGAGGCTCCCAGCAAAGCGAATGGGTGAGTGTGGGAAGCGGGCAGGGGATGTGTTGATGGTTTAGCCTCTAAAAGCATCCAAAAGCACTGAATGTCATCTTATCTCATGTAGAAGTCAGGTCCCCTGTGCCCTCAACTCTCCAGTTGGCAATGGTGATATTACATGACATGACGTAAAAAAATAATCATTAATTGTTTATTGACACTAGAGTGTTCAAAGAGCCTGACATTAACCACTCATACTGAAAGGAATCCTCAAAGGCAATCTTAGAGTAGAGGTCTGCTCAAACTCCCAAAAGGCATTGGCGATAATGCCTCCACAAGCAAAGGAAGATCATCCTGTTAATTATAATGCTGATAAAAAATCCTGAGGGAAGGGAATGGGGATAGCTCTCTTCTTTGACTGGGATGACATCTTCCTAATTGGAAAGCAATGGAAACAATCATGTTGACTCGGGCTGATGGTATGTAATTATTGGTGGTGTGTGTACACCTACCTTGGTAAACAAAGTGGAAGCCTCTCGCTGATGGACCATTCTTTGCATTGAATCTCAACATGATCTGGTTCGAGGTGGCCAATGGCAAGGTCTCACCTGTAAGGGAAGAAAAAAAAGGTATTCTATGTGATTACATAAATCACATAGCATCCTTTCTGGCATGGCTCTAAACATACATGGACCACCGTCAAGGAAATCACTTCTGCACATGATAAATGTGTTAATAAAATGAACTCGAGGCAAGGTGAAGTCTGTATCCTTGCAATTTAAACCTTGGAATATTGGATTTACACGGATACTTGTCTATCAGCGTTCACACAACTCAAAACGCACAACCACCCAGCCCTACATTTGCTGTTTACTTTCATAAATGTTCCAGAAATTTAAGTATTGCTTACTGATACTTTTATAATAACACACACATTTCCAGCATATAACAAACATTAACATATTCTGAATGACAAACTACTGAATATTAATGATGCCATAACTAACATTTTACTAACTAATATTTCAGCATAGCACGGTCATATGACAATCGTTAAGGGAATTTTCACAGAGATGGACATTACTGTTCCTGGCCCATACTGTGACGGGGGGGCGGGGGTAGGCTCCGATGTCAGATAGAACTTAACAAGAAATACTAACATTAGATAACCTGACTCCGCCAGATGGATGCTTCGCATTTACTCCGCGAGTGGAAAACTGAAGCTCGCGAGATCAGGATGGTCTCACAAGGTTAAACATTAGATGCAACTCCTTAACATGGAGGTTATGCATAATGAACGGTCCAGTGAAATACTGTAGGTTTTCTACTCTACCAATCTAGATGGGCTGAAAGATTTGCACCATGACTGTGAATTTACAACGCAAGCAAAACACAGGTGTGAATGAAAGGTAAAATAATCAATTCACTTCCTCCATCTTTGATGTGACGTAACAATGTGTTTAATGATGTTGGATTGAAAATTGGCTTGACTGAAATACATACAGTACATGATGACAGCATATATTGCCACAATGCCAAAAATAGCACAGTAATTGCAGCTTGTCTAGAGGATATAGTGAAGAAGTACCCCTTGACATGAATGTGCGATGCAAAAACACAATGATGTGGTGTCAAAACTGTGAATATCCAGCTCTTCTGCGGATCTTGAAATGGTAGAACTGGGGTTAGTATTTGCCTTTGTACCACCTTTCATAGTATATGGTAATATGAATGTGAAATCAGTAAAGGGCTGTACCAGAAATTATTTTCTCCCTCTAGGACTAGAATTTTAAGTCCTACAGAGTTGAAAAGCCCAAAGCACATTCTTGCTAGAGCGAGGACTTGCTGACAAAGGCTAAGGAGAATGAACATTTTTATATGTTAAAGAATATTTATGCATTCATTCTTGGACGCAATGCTCTTTTGAAATTGCCTCTATTCACACACACACACGCACACCAACACACACACACACACACACACACACACACACATACACACACACACACACACACACAGTCTCCTCTCTAGATTTATTCATTGAGATAGGGGGCTTCCATTTTAGTGTTCTGGATGAAAAGCTCAAGCTTTTCTGTATGACCCCACCACTGTTTAACTGCCCGTATTTAATTCGCTTTACAAATGACTGCAATGGCCATATGTGCTTGCGCTTACACTTTCCAACAGATTTGTGCATTTCAAAGCGAGCCCCTGTGCAACAAACAATGACGGGGGCATAAAGCTATTACTTACCTGTATGAGAACCTGCCAGTGAGCTGAGGAGCCGAGCATTTTGATTGGCCCCATCAAACAGCTCAACTGAGTCATTCATGGCCGTCTGAAAATAGGCAAATTGCCCAAACACCACTGAGGGGAGAAGGGAATGAATAAAGTTTGTTACAATCACACACACACACACACACACATGCGGGTACACACATATGTATATACGCACACACACATATAGAGAGAAACTCCCTACATTACTTCCTGAAGCTACTTCTTTTGGTTTGATAACTGTATTTGTGCAATCCCAATCATTTTTTAATGTCATGAAATGTTTATGAACAAGTAGTGGGAAACATTTTTCAGCGGCTCAGAGAGGGAAAGAGCGAGAGAGTGAGTCAAAGCCAGTGATTTTGAATCGTAAATAATAAATTGCACATTTTCTCTTGTTCCAGTTGTGCTGTATTGATTCTGTCACTGTGCGGTTGTTGCGGGAGGGAAAAAGGCTACTTTAGAGAGGAATGCACTGCTCAGTTCCCTGTCCACAGGGTGACCAACACATCATCCAACAGCAGCCACTGAAACAAATTCACCCCGTTTCCGCATCTCACGTATTAGTATTTCAGTATTCACAAATCTGGCATTTGTAACCTCTTGTCTGTGGATGTGACCTTGGTGGCAATTAAAGCCATTTCAGATGCCAGAGGAGACGTAATTAACGCACAGAGAGGGACATACCATTATGGACCCTTTTGAATGTGTCACTGTTTCAAATGAGACACAGCTAAAAGGACTATACCAGAGTATGGGTCAAACGAAACCCTGAACCGACTCCATTATCACGCTAATTGGATGTTGGTCCACACCTTGCACAGGACATGCAGCAAACATGGCTGGGTTAACCTCTGGAAAGACTCTGATACCTCATGGAAACTACAGTTGGCTAAGTGTCTTAAAGCTTTGGGACGATTACGTCCCAAAACGATCATAAAGGCACAGTACACCATTGTTATTTTTCTTGGTAACTAGAATTTAAGATATATCATCAACATTAATTTTCATCAACGTTAATGTCAACAAAGTATCTGTTCATGTGAAGGACACATAAATACATCTGTTTCATACTACTGGCTGTCCTTGCTATTCAGGTAGGTAACTGCATTGAGATGTTTTGTAATTTGGGTCTGATGTGAGATGTGAGATGCAAGCCTGCAAAAAAGTGTGAAAACAACACAACACTGACTAATATGGTCTATTGACCAACTACATCACAAAGCAAGCTAGCTATCTTTTATCAGAGCCAATCAATCTGTTGACCTTCAGACTAGTTTTCATCAAAAACACCCAACCGTTGCTTCAAATGCGAGCCTTATACTTGTATGTGAAGTCTATGTATGTGTTCTGATGTCATATCATGAAAAAAGCAATGATGGAATTTAGCTTATTCCAGCTTACCGAACTCTCCTGACACAGTGATGTAGTAGGAGCAGGTCTGCCCAGTGGTGTAGTTGTGGGGATAGTTTGGAGACAAGACCACACCATCAGATCCATTGTAATGACCCCCACAAGGGGCTGGGAAAACAAACAAACAAACAAACAAAAAAAATATAATATCTTGTTTAAAGAACCCACAAGATTCACATAACATGGGTAAATTGACACACAGGTATACATTCGTAACATGGCAACTTCATTGAACGGAGCATCTACAGCATGTGAATTGACTGCAGACCCTTATAACACATGGTGGTGATTACTGTATGTACATGTAGCACTGGTTAGTCAGTCAGCAACGTGTCAACAACGTTAGGCCATATTAGATTCTATAATGAACCTAACTGATCTATCACAACAAAGTAGTTTGGAGAAAAAATGCAGTTTAATTATTTGTAAATAGTTGCAACTATTTATGTCTGATTGCATGGGTGTCATGCATGAGTCTTCAACACAAAAATGTCTGAGCAGTGGGGTATACTACGAAGCTCGATTAGTGGGTTAGCAAGGTATGTTGCACTCAAAGCCAGGGTATGCTGTAACATGAAAGTAGCTCTATCACCATGGTGTCTTATGCTGTCAACAAAACCTGTTGTGGTACCATTTACAGTAACTCTGATTGCAAGTTTCATATTTGTCGATCCAGGTTATTCAAAGAAAGCCTGGGTATGTTCAGCGTGCTTTGTAGTATACCCCACAGGTCAGACATCAGATGCATACAAAATATACATTACAGATACATACATACAAAAACAAAAAACATCACTTCATTTTGCTGTAGCTTTCTCCAAATAAAACATGCCCATTTGCAATTTTTGTTGTGCATGAAACAGTGTAAGAGCCACCCTAATAATATGTTTTTCATTTCACATCTAGAGGCCTGTGGTGGCACTAAAGAACCCTGAAAACTCCGAGTTTTCAGTGTGCGGACTAACGTTTTTTTTATTACTGAAATTTTTGGGTCCAGCACCTGTTTGGATCTGGATGTGCGCGTTTTTTGTATTTTTTGGCACTAAAGAACCCACCATAGACAAATACCATAGGCAGACAAGCAAAAGACAGTGGTGCTAAACAGACTAGTAAAAGCAAAAGACAGTGTTAGCCAAAGTATTGTCTTAAAATGGTATATTCATTAACATTGCATGAGCATTAGTAGTCTGTAGATGTGTCTGAAACACAGGTCTGCACTTACGCCCTTTACAAAAAACTTTTTTTGTTATGGTTGGTTACTCTGGAATACACCAAAACACTCATGATGCATTAATTTGGGTCTGATTGAAGGATCCACCCATTACATCTGTTCTCCTTCAGTGACAAAATCCATGAAAATCAACGTGCTACAGTATGGGTAAAGTGCACTTCAAATTGTTTAAAAACAGCCTGAACTAATGTCAATTCATGCCTTTCTAAACCAACTGAGACTGCTCCTTTTTGGAGTCCTCTCTGAACACCATGCAACTTAGCTGCTTCTTCAAATGGCCATTTTTCGTGCTATTTATCCAGCACATAACTCATAAAAATAACCATCCTTGAAAGAAATTACATATTGATCCAAATATGTACACTGGTCTACGGCAGATGAAAAAACTGACAGGAGCGGTGCACCTAAACCAAGCCTCACAGCACTGTTTCTTTATTATACAGCTCAGCACGGCAAAGCACAGTGAGAAAGTGAGAGATAGACAGTCAGAGAAAGAGAGAGAGAGAGACAGAGAGAAAGACAGAGAAATGAGACACAGGGTACCTGGACGTCGATGAAAAAGAGTGCAGTGGATGAGGACAGTCTATGAAGGAGAGACAGCGGATAATTGTGTCCAGCATACAAATTCTGCAGTTGGGGGTAGATGTCAGTGGAACCACAGAGAGTCACAGAAAGTAGCAGCATCTGGACAAAGAGTGCAGCTGCAGCTGGCCCAGACTTGGCCCGTGGTCTAGCCAAGTGACCAAGACGCATGGAGCAGAGGAACAACTATCCTAAACCTCCAAATCAGAAAAAGTTGGGACGTGTAAAATGCATATAAAAACAGAATGTGATAGTATACACATCTCGTAAACCTATATTTAGCAGCAAAAAGGACATAGACAACATATCAGATGTTGAAAATGAAAATTTGGACTATTTCATGGAAAATATATGTTCCTTTTGAATTTGATGCCAGCAATAAGTTTCAAAAAAAGTTGGGACAGGGAATGTTTACCACTGTGCTGCTTCACCTCTTCCTCTTCCTTTAACAAAATTATGTTAATGTTTAGGAACTAAGGAGACCAGTTGCTAGAGTGTTGAGTAGGGATGAACGATATATTGGCGGCCGATATATTATTGGCCGATAAGTGAAAAAATGAAAATATTATTATCGGTCCGATAACAGAATTCTGGCCGATAATTTGCGCTGATATTTTTTAAAGTCCTAATTTAGGCCTATGTAAGGTCCGTCTGGCTACACTGAGCTACTTAAGCTTGGTTGGCTATACTTTTTCCTCAATATAATGTCAGCGGTGTGAATGTATTTCACCACTCTAACAAAATCTGTGGATATGCTCATTTGGGAATCTGTGCATCTCAAAATCCTCTCGTGAATGATCCGCCATTTAACCTTACCAGAGCGGAGCTCAGCCCTATCTAGAGTCGTCTTGTGCTGATGTGTTTGCACTTTACCGCGCTGGTCAGGGAAACAAATAAACAAACTCGTTAGTGGGACAAGTACATAAGTAGGCCTAGTTCTAAGTTGTGTTTTAGTATTATATTTGCATTACTTTAGCTTGGGTTTTGTAGTATTACCTAGAAAAATGCTAACCATTCCTGCTTCAGTTCCAGACAGGTCATCATAATAAGTTATTAAAACCTTCGGGGCTAACCCCTTTCATTTCTGCTGCAGCAGGTTGTGCGCAACAGAGTAGACGGACATAAGATACAGTCTGAGGAGTTGCAGCTTTATTCAGTTACCCGCAGTTGAAACTAAACCTAAGTTTCCCTCACAAACTCTGATTTGGTCGCTATACTGTAGCTTATTCCCAGCTGAGCAGTTTATGAGTGTTTAGTCCTAAATGAAAACGATTCATACTGTACTCTCTAGCCACTCGCAATTCACTGACGTCAGGTTCACTTAAAGGAGCCACACATACTGTAGGGCTAGGCTACTGTTATGTTGACTGCTGTACTATTGAGGACTATTATGAGTTCTGTCCATCATTTGGTGGTAGGTAAAATTACTGCAATAAAACTATGTTTATTAAATGCTTTCCCCAAATCACTTTTCACAATTTTTTTTCAAGAGTAATATTATCGGTTATCTTATCGGTCACAACAAACCAATAAATATCGGTTATCGCTATCGACCCTAAAATTCCATATCGGTGCATCTCTAGTTTTGAGAATTAAATGCTCAATAGTGCGAAGTATTCTTAGTCATGTTTTTCATTCCATGATGCACCTGATTTGACAGGTCTGGACTGCACACAGGCCATTTTAGCACCTGGACTCTTCCTCTATGGAGAAATACTGTTTAAATATGTGCAGAATTCATTTTGGCATTGTTTTCCTGAAATATTCAAGTTATTTCCTGAAAAAGACTTTGCCTGGATGGCAATATATGTTGCTCAAACCCTGTACACATCATTCAGAATTGATTGTGCTTTGCCAGATGTGCAAGATGCCCATGCTGTAGCCACTAATGCACCTCCACACCGTCATAGATGTTGGGTTTTCGAACTGAGCACTAAAACAAGTTGGATAGGTTGGATACTTGGATAGGCCCTCTCATCTTTACCCCAGATGAGTCCATGATTTCCAAAAAGAATGGCACATTTTGATTGGTCTAACCACATGACCTTTTTCCACGTTACCACAGTCCATTTTAAACAAGCTCAGGCCCAGATAAGACAGTGGTATTTTTGTATCATGTTTAAATACAATTTTCAATGAGTATCAAACTGTGCTCATAGACATTGGTCCCAACTTTTTCAGGAACGTGTTGCTGGTATCAAATTCAAAATGAAAATCAACATTTGATATGTTGTCTGTGTCCTTTTGTGAATAAATATGAGTTTAAGAGATTTGCAGATTATTACATTCTGGTTTTATTCACATTTTACATAACGTCTCAACTTTTTCTGATTTGGGGTTGTATCAGAGTCCTTCCTAACAGCAGCACTCGGGCTCTGGTGAGGACCTGATTTGGCTGATTCTCAGCCGCCGTCTGTGGGATTTAGCTCCATCTGGGCCTCATGGCCTCCCATAGTTCACATAGTGGACTATCCAGCAATATCCAACGTCCCAATGAAAACAGATAATCAGATGCACACTGGAAACAGACAACTGAGCAACTTTCAGGATAGCTTTCCAGACTCAACGTTGCACCCGGTTTGGCCTTGAGTCTAGCTGACAGTATCATGGTCTCTGTGTCCCAGAGTGTGTGCGCCAGCGACGCAAGTGCCCCTCAGAAACTGGACAGCACCTCGGTCAGCTGCTCGGCTGCATCACAGACACATATCAACGACTTCCACTTTCACAGGACTCAGTACCTGTGACCCCGAATCCTCACTTAACCCTTCCTGTCATCTCCACCCGTGCTGACATTACTTTGGGCTGTGCCCTCAGAAAATTTCAATCCTCCACCACCCCAAACCCCCCAAGCATCCCTAACCCCCACCCCCACCCTCCACCCCTACCGCCCTGTCCTGTGATCTTTCTGTTCCTGCCTTGTTCCCCTTCATTCCCTCAGTCCTCGCTACAATGATCCTCATTTCACATTCTTGGCACATCCTCCACGTGCTAAGCCTCCGAACACTTGCGGCCCCCGGTCCCTCTCTTCATCTACCCACAATACCTTGCGGAATGCCAAACCCTGGTGTCAGGGTGAAGCCGCTTCTCGCCGCTCTCTGCATATCAGACTCCTTCGAGTACCTTTGATCACATCACATCACCCCCCCCCCTCCCCCACATAATACCTTCCATGAGAAGGCTGAGAGGAAGATAGTGAGAAAAAACCAAGACACCCTTTGTAGAGAGGCCTGCCCTGCAACTAGACATTTCACACTCTGGTACCAATGGAAATTCAGGTATTGGAAACAAATTCAGTAATTCTTAATGGCAGAAAATATGCTGAGTTATTCTTTTGAACTGACATCACTGTCACAGCCCAAGCCCCCAGACTGTCACGTTCGGCAGAGTAATGCTATCTTATCTTTAACAGCACTTAACAGGTTTTTTTTTTAATTTGATATGGGTTGAGGTTTGAAGCCTTTTGTAATGACTCATTTGTAATGAGTTGTTTAATGCTGACAAGCCTGCATGTTTCAAATGAAATATGGGGTGAAGAAGAAGAAGAAGAAGAAGAAGAAGAAGAAGAAGAAGAAGAAAATTTAGAAATTTAGAAATCTAGGCTGAGTTTTGTTAAGATGATCTTTTTTAATCTGAGGTTGCCTTTTTAAGAACTAGAAACAAAAGACACAAAATGGCCTATAGGGCTAACTGTGGTTCATTTACGGTCAACAATTGATCACTGTGGCACTGTCCCTGTCAAATAAAGAAATAATAATAATCAAAATAAGAATCTTGAATTATATTGAAAAAAGTGATCCTGATTAAAGC